>NW_024042672.1:0-23588 GCF_014851395.1 Micropterus salmoides | reverse complement strand
ATGGTTTCTCCCCCATGTGAACATATTGTGACTTTTTAGATTACTTAAGTAGAGAAAACCTTCCCACACTGGTCACAGCTGTACGGTTTCTCTCCAGTGTGAACTCTCCGATGATTCTTTGACTGTCCGATGTTCTGAAGGATTTGTCACAGTGGTGTTGTTTAAGTCCATCTCTTCCTCTCTGTTTCTATAATAACAGACATACAGAGAGAAAGACGGTGAGTGAGATGTAATGGTGCAGCAAGTATGGAGGATAAATCCAGGTCAGTCTCTCTGTGTGACACAGACAGAGAAAGTGAACCCACAAGGTTCAGAAGGCAGAATTCATATTTAGAGATAAGGTTTAGTTAAGATATGATTACAGCTGTAGAATATGTGTGTTTGTACTTTTGTTGTCATATTTTCATGCAGATAAGAGGTACTTTGATTTAGCGTTAAAGCAAACACACACACACACACACACGTACTGACTTCTGAAAAACTAGAAACCAGATGTTTTTCTGTTAGGTTGGGTTTCCTTGGACTCTGGCCAACATGTGAGGAACAGGATGAAGCGATCTCGTTGGAATGTGCACTAAACTACTTTTCCGGCCAAGTTCTCAGAGTGATTCATTGTAGGTTCAGAGATACTGACTGGACTGGACCAAATATGGAGAGGACGTCCTGGAAAGGGAGGGCAGTACAGAGTGTGCTTTGGGAGGACTGTGAAGAGCTTGATTTTCAGGACTGCATCACTTCATTCTGCAGAACAGTCAAATAAAGAAATCTTAAAGCTGAGTCTGTGAATTATTAAATATTCTGAATAAACACTAAAGAGAAAAATTCAGCTCCAAGATACTGCTACAACTTGGGGCTGCAGTCCTTTAACTACTAAACCTTCCAAATGTTTGTCTCAGTTTGCTTCTCTCTGTCTTTCTGTATCTTTCCTTCCTTCTTCTGCCCTCCTTTCCATGTAGCCCTCACTATGTTTTGCTCTCTATAGAAAACACACTGACAGTACAGATTTAGCGCCTCAGATTTGTTTACAAAGTCCCAGCAGGTCCAGCCGGACTCACATCTTTTCCTAGTAGTCCTACGATGGGGAAGTTTCTTTTTGGATTTTCAGACAGAGTTAAAACTTAAAATGTCTGACAGCTTTCACAACAAGAGGAGCAAAAGCTCAGCAGTAAGTTAACTTTCCCTTAAGTGCAGAACTGGAAGCTAACTTCAGCGTCCTGACTCAACGGCGATCTGGACTCAACAAATCCCTCATCCTGTTGCCCGTACAGGCTGGATGTCAGCACACACACAGATTAAAAACCACCAGGGCACAAATCAGAGCGACCGCATGAACTTCTGCAGTAACATCCCCAGTTCATGTGGCAACCAATTAAACTGTCACACTGGTCCCAGAGCCAGGTACTCACCCCGGTGCTGACTTCCTGGCTGGTCCGGTCCCGGTCGCTCTTAGCAGGAACTCTCTGTCGGACGCTCATCCTCTTAGACGCTGCTGCCGCCATCTCGTCTCTATCAGACTGGACCCAGGAGCATGCGCTGCTCGTGCAGACTCTGTAGTGATGGGAGTACCAGCTGTTTGAAGGGGGCGGATCTTTAGAGGTACAGAGCTACTGAAATGCAGTTTGCATCTAACCAGGAGTGCAGAAATAGTGTTTTTACAGATGAGTGCAGTCCTGCTATATCTTACAACATGTAGAGGAGTTACACAGATATTATAGAGAGAAGAGAAGAGGACAGGGTTAGAGAATGGAGAGTGCAAATCTGGGTTTCTGGTAAGGATGCAGAGTAGAACATTTGTTGGTTAATGTACAGTAACATAATTAAACAGTGTATCAATCAATATATTTGTCCCCGTAGGAAAGTTAGTTTGCAGCACAATCACATGGCATTTCATCACACGGCACAGAGACAACCAGCAGGCAGACTGAAACACACACCCCTCACCTTGCTACAGATTAGGCAGAGCAGCTGAGCCTCCGGGCTAAATGCCTTACCTGTTTAAAAACGTAATGTTTTTATGTACAAATAAAAATGTAGGTCTTGATTTTAGTGAGTAGTGGGAGGCAGTTCAAAAGAGGGGTCAGGGTTGTGTTTGACAGATTGTACAGGCTTTCCGTTGATAAAAGTAGAATAAGGTGATTGCAAGGGGCCCCTGCAAAGAAGACTGCAGCTGTGAGGAATGTGAAGGTCATCGTGTGACACGGCACATAAACTTGGAGTGCTTGTGTTGATGTAGTTTTATGCATTTGCAGTAATTTGTCTTATTAGTGTCACATTTCAGTCTTTAGACGTGTTGTAGGGTAGAATACACTATTGTTTCAATATTGACTATGTGTGGATGTGGAGGTGGAGGAGGTGGGTCTGACCCTAAGACCCTCAAGAGGAGGAGAAAGGCAGGATATGTCTGCTCAACTAACAACTAAAGCAGATACTTGGCCTCGGCCCATCGCCTATTTGAACAAACCTTAAAGATACCGATTTGATTTATGTTTCATCTCACAGCACAACAAACCTGTAAAGTATTGGAGACAATCACCTGGAGCCTACCTGGAGAAACCTGGAAAAGATGCGGCAGCCTCACTGAATGACGTGAAGGGAAAGTCATGAGAACAAAAACTGATCCTTGTAACTATTGGCCTACTGTACAGTTTTTAGTTGTTTCCATCAGTGACTGGTTGAAATGTCTTTTACTGGCATGTGTCCTGTGTGACACTGTGTGTAGCAAAGGGTTGTGAAGTGGTGAAAAAAACTCTTAATATAGACACACTTCTTCAAACAACAATAACATGGAAACATGTTTAAAGAAGAAAAAGATTGCTGGGAATCATATACTTATTTTTATGGTTGTGAAAAGATATATAAAAACAAAGTATACTTTAAATAACCAGGTTGCAAATAAACCACAAACATCAAACAACAAATGAAATTAACAGCATTAAATAGATCTGGATCAATAACCAGGTTTAAAAACAGTTGAACACACAAACCAGTCAAACCTTTAAATACACTCGTGCTGCCACCTGCTGGTAGAGAAGGGAAACATTTCACTCAAACAACAGCCTTTAGAGTGGAAACCAAATTAAAAATCAGTGCTGACAGTAACAACTCTGCACACACAGAAATGACTGAGGTTAAACTATCTAAGTAACTGTGCTGCACCAACAATGCGCTCTTTAAACGGGACTCTTGCTGTGTACGTGAATAAATGCACAATATTAAAAATGTATTCAACTACGGTTGCTAACAATTTTCCCTTGGTTCCCAGTTTGTTTGGTGTTTCTTCTAATGTTATCCTGATATTGTGCTTTCATGATTAATATATCTATTTCTTTGAGCCATGCGAGTATCTGAAACAAAGAATTTCCCCTCTGGGATCAATAAAGTGTTCTGATTCTGATGATTCTGATAATGTTACAGCTGCTCTATAACTCCTGGCTTGTATTTTCATATATTTACTGGTATAAACCGGTTCTCTTGTTTTTGATACAGTAACCGAGAGCGGAAATATGTTTTCTTTATTTTTGGTATAATGAACTGGACCCTTGATAATGTTGACTTCTTCCTTCTCCTTCTCGGACACAAGTTGTTCAGGTTGTTCACCTTCATCACAAAGGCCGCATGAGACTCCCTTGGTTCTACATATGCAGACAGAACAGATGCACTTTATTTATGAACCGATAAAACATGTTTAATCTATAATAACACATTCAAATTTCAATCATATAATGTTCCATTAACTTCACAGATGTGGACGAGCTGATCGACCGCTTCAGGGTCTCCGCTTTATTCTTCAGTATGAAACAGCCTGTGCTGAGTCCTGATCGTGAAGAGACAAAAAAGAAAGCATTTACTCTGCAGCCGACTTACTCATGGTAGAAGCACAACCGCCAAAACTCTCTGCTTCTGTTAATGTCTCCTTTTGAGAAAATGTGCAGGGTCAGAGTTCACGACTTTCAGGTTGTAATTTCCAGAAAGAAAACATCAGAGCAAAGCTCCACACATTAGGCCGGTCGTCATGGGAGAATTTGCTCAGGGCGTCCGCAGCGTCTCTACAACAGAGGAACTAGGTTAAGCCAGTTTGCATCTGGAGATAAGGTGCTTGTATTATTCCACCTCTAAATTACTCACCAGGTGGTAGAACCCCTGGCAGTCACACGGCGAGTGGGCCACATGGATTATGAGGTTGTGCGTTCTGACAGGGGAGGAGACACAAATTTACCTCCTCAACCTCCTAAAAGCGAGGCGGAACGTGTTTTCCTGCTGACGACAGTTACGGAAAGGGACGAGTTGGGGCCTGAGGTTCCAAAGTCCATTAATCCAACCTCACTCCTTCTTGACCATCTCACACTGGCCCAGAGAGCCGATGATGCTGCAGCAGGCCAGGACACACAAATCTCATCACAATCACAATAATATTTGATTCAGTCCGACTTTCACAAGAACAAATGTCGTCTGTAGTGTTTTTGTAGTCCCCGTTTATTCAGCGCCTCTCGCTCCTGACTATTCACTGGATCAAACCACAGCGGTTCAACCCAGAGAGCGTCTGTGAACAGAGACAGATGTTACCACCTGAAGACAACCACCTGTTATCATGTGACTCAAGTGCCATACTGAGGGCGTGTGATGGCAACTAAGCCTGATCCATCGAAGTTTGAAGTTTGATTGGACAAAACAAGTGTTTAGATGACATCATCTTGGACTTTTCTCAACAGCGACAGGCGTGTTTTTAACATTTTATTTACAAAGAAAATACTAAATAAAACAGGCAGCAGCACTAAGTCAGCAGCGCTACAAATATTTAAGAATAAAAGTAAATTTAAGGTGGAATAAAAACCAAACTACATGAAAAAAACAGATGGTTTACAAACAAATAATCAGCTCATTTGTTTAAGGCGAGACACTGCGTGAAGTGAATAGGGTAGAAAATATTATGTCTAAATAAGCAAATGAGGCAGTATCTAATGAAATATGTGCTAATTTGCATCTAAATATGAACACTGGATTAATTCAGGTTCATCAACCCTGATAAATAAGTAAAAACATGTCTGAACAGACCGAGGGCCTCCTCGATGCTCCAGCCTGTGACCTGGAAATTGATCTCAGTGCATCTTGAAGAACATCTCAGTTCCTAAAATGCACCTCGAGGAGCAAGGAGGCACTTTGGGAAATGAGAAAGGCACCATATATAATGCACTCTGACCTCTGACGTTTCCCTCCTGGCTTTGACATCCAGAGTGTTACAGTATCGCTGACTCGTGGTAGTTACATCGAATGAAAGGGCTGCGGTAGCAAAGGGGTTCTTTGGTCCAAGCAATATTGATCACTAGTCATTGTATTGATCAATATTTCAATGTTTTAAGAACTTGATGTTATTTGTAACGTTTGTGTGGACAGAAACATGTAAACAGTAGATCTATAATACTAACATGAACACCTCCTGGGTATAATTTTATAAATTGTGTATTTGAGTTTCTTCATCAAATTTACAGTTCCAGTGTAGTCCAGGTGTAGCAGGAGATATTCAGTTGCATTATAACCTGCAGGAGGAGGTTTTGATGGTGATAAATGGTAAAATATAGATTTTATACAAGGCGAGGATGGAAATCTCATATTTTCCTTTATTTAGTCTGTAATGGTAACATAAATATTAAAAATAAATATTGTTGCTGTGCACAGGGAATTTCGTGTTTTATTGCCCGTGGTTGGAAACGCTGCGGGAGGCTCCCCTGCCCCTGATTGCCACGCCACTCTACGGACCAGTATGGAGGTCCCAACATATGAGCACCTGAACCAAGCATTGTGTCTGTCTTTAAACGACGTGGAAGCACAAAGTATACTACTTCACTCACAATAAATGCAGTAAAGTCATATCAGTGTGCGCTAGCTTGTATTTGATTTTTGGTGACATAAATATCTTCACTTATTATGCACCAAGCCGAATGGTTGAGGAGTTATTCCTGATTCTTTTAGGGTGTGTTATTTTAGGTCTTTGTCCTGGAAATTGGGGGAAATTGCTGGTAGTTTAAGATAAAATGGTGCCTGATCATTAAGAGCTTTGTAGGTAAGTAGAAGGATTTTAAATTCTATTCTGGACTTTACAGGAAGCCAATGCAGAGAAGCTAAAACAGGAGAAATGTTGAGTGTGTGAAAAAGTAGTAGTATGAGGTGGAGACGCAGTGTGTTGTTGCAGACACTAGAGGGCAGCAGTGTGAAGGATTTGTTCTACACAGTAACAGCAGTACAGTAGTCGCAGCAGTATTAGTATTAATAGCAGTAGTAGTAGTATCAGGTGGAGACGCAGTGTGTTGTTGCAGACACTAGAGGGCAGCAGTGTGACAGTTATAATCCTGACAGCATGCAGAACTTTTTTATGGAGACATTTTGACACGTGACAGCAGGAAAACTTGTGTTTGTCATTAATAACAAGATTAACTGTGTCTGTTGTACTATTATATATTCTCTCCTCAGATTCTTCTTCCTCCTCATTAATGTGCAGCAGGATGTTGCTGCTGTAGTTGTTGAGCTGCAGCTCATTCTGAACTGTTTAGTATCAGACTGCAGCTGATGATTCTTTTCATTCTGGATCAACCTGCTGATTATTTCCTCCACTTCATCTTTGCTGTTTAAGTTTAGTGATCTAGTGACATTTGATATTGCACACATACAGACAGCGGTTCAAAGTAACCGTGGACATTTACTCAAGTACTGGACTGAAGTACACATTAGAGGTACTTTACCACTTTCTGCTACTTTATATTTCTACTCCACTACAATTCAGAGGGAAACATTTTACTTTCTATTAAGAATAACAAAGTGAAACATCATGTATCTTTAATGAAGAGACTGAACAACAGAACACTAAATAAAGATGTGATGTGTGTGGAAAAGGTTTCATGTGTCGTAGAAATGAAATGATGAAATGTGAGGGGACGTTTAAGGGTTAAAGTCACAGTTTGTACTTTTGTATTTTCATCCCAGCTGTTAAACAACAGATAACAGTCTGTGTTACTAAATTCCTCTCCTCTTTAAAACCTCCGACTCAGCAGAAAACCACACAGCAGCTTCAGCTGAGCTGTCAATCAGCAGCAGCAGCCTTATCTGTCCGCCGCAGGGGCTGATGGGAGGTCTGAGGACCCGTTAGAAACCACGCGGCCCTCGTCTGATCTCACAGCTCGTCCTTGTTTGGCCTCAGCTGCATCAGAGCGCCACTTCTCCCCAGGTTCACCAGAGGAAACACCACTGCACACAATGCTTTTCCTCCCAGCTGCTGCTCTGTGCTGTCTGTGTTCAGGTGAGTGTTTCCAGCCAATCAGGAGCCAGCAAACTCCACCTGGAACAAACACTGTCACACTGACCTTCATCTATCTGTCTGTGTCTCTACAGCGCTGGTTGCCATGGCAGCAGACCTGATTCAGGATTTAACATGGACCAGGAGAGTCGGAAACTGTTTCCTTCAGCTGTCGAGGAACTGACCAGTGTTACTATGATATGGTTTCTGGTACCAGAAGAAAGACACAGAAACATTCACAGGATTCTTTATGATAGGATATTGTACATAGTTACAATCATCCTCAGAAAATGATTTCTCAGCTGTGAATAATCAGAACGGCTGTGAGTTGCAGATCCAGAAAGTTAACATCTCTCATTCAGCCACCTACTACTGCTCCTGTTGAAGGTTGCTCCACAGTGAGAAATGATCCGTGCAGCCTGAACAAAAACCGCAGATGTCAAACAGTGTTTGTGACAGGAAGAGAGCAGTAAACCACAGCCCAGGTTCACATATTTCACCTCCATCTCAGCCAGAGTCACAAACATACTGAGCTGAGGGATTTCTTTAATATTCTATTGATTTCTATTTGATCAGATATTCCAGCAGGTTTCTTGTTGTTCCACACAGTGAGGACAAACTAGCAGCACAGAAGCACAATGAGCAAACAAGATAAAGAGGAAACTAAATAAAAATATAATCCTGATTCACTTTATGAAGTAATCCTTAAAGTAAATGATATATAATAGATAAAGTTTCCAGCCAGATGTTCCAGATGCAGATTAAAGTCGTCCTCTTTGTTCTGCTGCTGGAATAAAGTCCATTCCTCCCTCACAATACTAATCTGCTCTGAATGAAAACCCTTCCAGCAGCACTTGTTGTTTAACAGCTTTCAGTAGATTTCAGCAGATCATTTCACTTTCTTCCATTTTAAAAGCCAAATCTTGGACACATGTCAGGTCAGGATGTTGCCCTTCTAGCAGCGGCTTATTAGGACGCTGGTTCTGTTGCCAGGTTTCCATAAATGTCCTGTGGATGTTTCTGCTTCCCAGAGGATGAATCCTAACATTTATGGTGACCTCCTGACCTTTCCTCTAGCGCCACCATCAGGACAACAGTTTCTCTACACCAACACTTCAGCATCTTCAAAGTTAACGGCTTGATTTTTGATCAACTCACTGAAAACTTTATCTGGAATATTTACTGACACACTGTAAACCGTTTTACTCTCCCTGCGAGTTTGCTTCCTACTTTCTGCTCGGTGTTTATATTCCACCGCAGGCCAACGTGCACGACGCACAGCGCACGCTGGCCGACCAGATACTGCGAGTAGAGCGACTAACCTGGACTCCCTTTTTATTGTTCTTGGTGACTTTAAGGAAGGAAACCTCAGCCATGAACTCCCCAAATACAGTCAGTTTGTTAAATGAGACCAGAACATTCTGGATCACTCAAGTCCAGGATTAGCAAGGCGTCCCCCTTGGACTCTGCGTTGTGTTTCTAACATGTGGTGGGGAGAGAAGAAAACAGAGGTGGGTAGTAAAGAGTTACATTTACTCTATTAATTGAGTAGATTTTTACAGAAAAGTTTTACTCCACTACATTTGAGACATTCATTGCACTACTTCCCTATTTATTTATTTAGCATTCCAACCGTGTGCCATGGCGCTGTTGGTCCTGCAGTTACCACCACAGGCTCTTTGGTTTGCTTGTTCCTGTGTTTTTGACGTGTCACATCTGCTTATTAGTTTCTCAATGTCCTTGTTTATTCCAGGCCAGAAAACTGTGTCTCTCGCCCGTCTTTTGCATTTCTCGACACCAAGATGACCTTCATGGATCCCGTGTAGTATGTCCTGTCTCATCTTTTCTGGAATAACAATGATGTGGTAGAACTGTGGACAGGATCCCACAGGCCATCCATTTTTCATGTTCTCAATGACTCACTGCAGCTCCGTATCTTTTGAAGTTTCATGAGCTATTTGTCTGGACTTTTCATCTGACACAGGAAGTGCAGAAGACACCATGTTCACGTGATCTTGAACGTCCTCTGCAAATCTGCAATTATCAGGTGGAGATCAGCTCAAAGTCATATCTCTGCTTTTTCATCATCAAACGCTGAATCCTTGGCGACATCTCGCTCAGATTCTTTTTGACCATGGCGACTAGCGGGCGATGGTCTGTTTCCACCGTGAAAGATGGTAGGTCATAAATGTAGCTGTGGAACCGCTCCAGGCCAAACACAAGTCCCAGGCATTCTTTTTCTATTTGAGCGTATCTACACTCAGTCTCTGTCATGGATCTGGATGCATAGGCTACTGGTTTCCAGTGCTCACCTTCAGCTCGTAAAAGTACTGCACCAATCCCGTTCTTTGAGGCGTCTGTCGACACTTTGATCCTCTTCGCCGGGTCGTAGAATGCCAATACAGGTGCAGTTGTCAGGGTTTCTCTGAGCTTTTGCCGTTCATGCTGAGAGATTATGATAGCATGATTTGTGTATTACTCAGGGGAACCACTAGTATTGTGTTTTCTTATATTGATCTCTGATGTATTTTATAGGTAGAAGTTTATATGTTGCTTTATCATTTATTAAACTCGACCTGATTTGTGTGTTTTTTGGAGAGGTGCAGAAACAGGGGGTCTCTGCATGATCAGATAAGGACACTTACTTAGCACCAATGGGTGAGGGGTGGTTTGGAATGTGGTACAAAACATCTCTTCTCATCTCATGGCTACGTATAATTTTAATACAGTTATGAAAATTAATATTTCCGGGAATATTAATTTATGACTTGAAACTAGGAGCACCACCTAAAGATTTGCTTGTCCGCCCAAAGCTTTAGGTCCTTGAGTAAAGCCTGAGAATTACACAAATTTCCGGTAATTCATTAGTTGTTACTGGTTCCGTTATTCTGAAATCGTAAACTCTAGTCAATCAGTCAATCTCAAATCTGAGGGTGAGTTCTATACAGGGACTCTAGATTCTTAATAACACACACAACATCACTGTGCTCAAGGTGAATTGATTAACTAACTAAAGAGAGTACAATAGTGGTATTATTACAGGGACAACAGTCAATATGACACCCAGGAGGTAATGAACAGGGTGGCCTACGTAAGGCTCGATTGGATTTCAGTTTATATTGTAGAGGGAGAGAATTCTACGAGTATGAGGGAACGAATGACCGAAATTAGGTTGCAGATTTAGTTTGACTAATCTAAGGGTTTATTAACTGTGGATGGAGCCACTAGAGAACACCAACGAGTCACAGAGGTGGTTTGTTTTGCCCTACCGTTGCCGCAGGTCCCGTAGCGAGGCTCGACTGCCGGTTGGCTCGTGGAGTCGGTTCTGGCCCGACCCCAGTGGCTTTTTCGAGTTGAGTTCGAAACCGGTGGATTTGTTCCGGAGTCCTTTGTGGGAAGCGCTTGCAGCAACGGGCCGTCAGCCAAGGCTTTTACTCTGATCTCAGTTCGTTTGGTGTCGCTATAGCGGAGCCCACTCAGGGTTCTGTCGTCAGAGCCGTGGTTTCATTTATTCAAGGCCATAAATGAAGGCTTCTGAGTTTCTGGTCCAAAGTTGTTCAAAAACTATCGGATGAGGTTGCAACAACAAAATCAAATAAACACACATTCGCCGTAGGTTCGCGAGGCCTCGGGAATATCGGCTGTTTAATGTTGCTGAGATTAAACAGGCAGCTCCAAACAAAAAATCAAAAATCAAATCTCCCGCTAAGAAAATTGGGATTCAGGGTCGTAGCTTTCTCAGCTCGTCTGAAGAAAATTTAAGTACGAAACGGAAAAAGATTGGAATTTCAAAAAGTAAAGGAAGTTAAGAGAGCGTATAGGTTTAGTTTCAAGAGAGTTTTTTAGAGAAGAGGTGAGCCAAAGACAACAAGGCCCTTTTATTTGACTTCATTAGGTAGTGGTGACGTCAATTTGGGAGTGGGTCTCAGGGGAAGTCACCCCAAAGGTGTTAACTTTCTTTTGGGATACGTTGCGCATATTTCCCTTTAATCTCTCTCTCCACACTATCATCGACATTTGGAAAAATACTCAGTTCTAAACATTCGGATAAAGACAATTAAAAGTGTCGTCACCGACGCAGTTCGAGTTCCCTCGAAGGGGAACGAGGTAGTGCAAAGTCAACTTTATACCAAAAAACATTCAGTGCAAAAAAATTATCTAAAAACAATACAAATATTTTTAATATTAAGATGTCTGTGAAGTTAAATAAAAATATTATGAACATAAAAATAATCTAAGTTAATATAAGGGTAAAACTAAATAGAGCTAAAGTTTTATCCTGCACTATTTCCACAGAATAAATGCTCGGTACACAGCAAGCTGGCAAAATTACAGCCAACACTTCAGAGCAAAACACGAGTGCTTCTTACTCAAACCCACACCAAAGTGTATCTTAATATCTTAATAACACAAACATGAACAGATTAACTGGAGGGGGGTCACAGTGTCTGACTCAGTTGTGTTTCTCCATTCTGCCTCTCTGTCCTTCCTTTCAGACACATTCCCACCTCTCATTACCATTTCTCCACCTGTCCACCAGGTGTCCTCAGATGTTTCCATCTGTCTCAGTCACCTGACTCCCACATCCAGCCACTCTCCCCCGCACTGAGCTAACATCTTTCCCACCATTCCCATCACCTGACCTCCCCGCCCACCTGCTCACCTGTTCCTCATTTCCCTCACAAAGCTCAGTGTATAGTTTTTTGTCGAATCTCCTCCTTAGGTACGCTGTAGCCTATGCATAGCCACGTGTGGAGAATATTTCTTAAGGGGCTTTGTTGATGTGACAGGGAAAAGTAAGACAGCTCTAGCTTAGAGTAATTTAGCTGACCCCATAAGTGTTTTCTGACATTCTAGCTTTAGGTGTTTCTCACATGTACTTAGACTGATTAGTTAGAGACAGTAGCTCAGGCGTCAGGCTGGCAGATATCAGTGTTCTCTGGGAATCTTACAAGAATATTTACAAGAACTCACTGGCTCCACAGATCAGAGAACCACTCATGGATAGTGAGAGATTCCAATATGACGAAGCATTGGAGTCTAAACATCAGATAGATCAGGGAAGAATGAAACATAAAAGGGACCACAAGATGTTCTCCTTCAGATTCGGTGTTGGCATTTGATGCTAACACCGGCTAACAAAGGCTTTACAATCTGTACAGCATACAGCACCGTCTATCCTTAAAGTCTTGATACAGATCAGAAATAATCTCTGTAAACAGATATCTGCATATGAATGCGTTGTGGTTTCTGTTTGTAGTCCGAATAGTATTGACCAATCAAATCTGAGCTGGTTTTGGTTGCATGCAGGTCAACAGTCCGTGTGGAGAGCAAATAAGGCAGAAACCATCGGCTATCATCTCATGAATATTTAACTTCAGATTAGCTTTTATATCAGATGACAGCTGATGGGCTCTCAGATTGCTTATCGGACTGTAAACAATGACAAGAGCACAGAAGAGGAAGTCTGGGCCTGGACATCTGCATCTTCTTCTGAAGAGTCAGAATCAAGTGAATTAATGAAGTGAATCCTCTGGGGACCAAGAATGTCTGAACAACAATGTCAATCCATCCATCCTTTGGTCCAGGTCCAGTCCATCTGGACCAGCAGACATCAGCATGCACAGAGCAACACTGCTAGTGTGTCTAAAAAGACAATAAAAGAAGAGACAGTCATGTTGATATGAACATTAGAGAAACACATCATGCAGCTGAAATATGATCCTGGTTCATCATCTGGACTCGTTCACCTCAGCTGACACATTCAGCAGCTGACAGGTTTTTGTATTACTCTGTTTCACTGTGGCTACTGGATCTTTGGCTCTGGAACTAAACTGTATGTAACAGGTAAGAATAAACATTTATTTTCCTTCAGTTGTTTTATTGAACAAGTTAAAATGTGTTTTTTATGAGTTTCTGTTGTTTCAGGCTTCAAATATTAGTTTGTTCATAATTAGTAGAGTTCTTACAGCCGTGCAGCTATTGTTACATAAAAAGGTTCATAATTCCTGAAAAGATGTTTAAATCTCACTGCACAACTGAATATTATTTATTTCTGCACCAGCAAAACTGATTCATATGGAAAAAGTAAGATATTGACAAAGTTGTAAATATACAGTATTTGATCCTCTCAGTGAGTCAGCGCAGTCTATTGTTTTTGAAAAGACATTTTACTATAAATATGTTGTACAGGATAATTTATTCATTTTAGATGATAAAATTTACATTTATGTATTTATATATGTGAAATAGAGTGAATAAAGTCGCTCACACAAATATATTTGCATTTTATACTTTTAATATAAATACAAATAGTTTGTGATGCTTTATAATTTAAATTATAAAACATGTTTTCAAAAGTATATGGTAGTAAAAATGATGTATCAGGTTCTTTATAATTTTAACATCACATTATTACATTATATTAAAAAGTAATCAGTCAATAGTGAATCTTATTTAATATTATAAAGCTGTCTTTATTCACATTTAACATATTAAACAAAGACATTGATGATATGATATTGATTAGTTGTTGAGTGGTTCAAGTTCAGAAATTATAAATAATGTACGTGACTTGACTTGAAATTATTTTATGTGAAGTAAATATGTAATTTGGTGCAATATGTATTTTTACCCTAACATGTAAACAGTAGTTTTGATTCTTATGTAATGTTTGATATTATGTTACATTAAAATGTACTTAGATTACAGTATTGTTGTTTCCAGACTTTCGATCATGTATCTGAACATATATGTAAATTGTGTTTTATATAGAATTTTTAATTTTAAAACTTTATGAAATTACTGATGCAACAATTAGATTTTTTTGTTGCTAAAATAAAGTATATATATAATGTCTAAGTAAATGTAAAAGTATAACTAATTTAATGTGAACGTAAAAAATACCTTTATTAAAATATGTTTATAAAATAAGTTTTTAAAGGGATATTTCATAATTATATTATAAGAATCCAGCATATGTAGAACTGCTAAATAAGTAAAATTCTTTTCTTTCCTCATATAACATATTATATTATTATTATTATACATGACGTGTGTGATATGAAGGTGAATCCAGTCCATGTAGTGAACTGTGTGCTGTATTGATGAGGAGCTCAGTGATCAGAGTCCATGTAGTTTCCAGGATCAGACTGAATGCAGTGCTGGAAGCTGCTGTTGACTGTGTGAATGTGTGTCTGTGCTGCTTGTTGCTGCTGTCAAACTTCAGATAACCCGGTAGTGAAGCCCGTGGTGAGCGTGTACCCAGCAGCATCCAGAGCCCACCATGAGGGGAAGAGCTCCCTGCTGTGTGTGGCCTCAGGCATGTTTCCTCCTCTGGTCCGCTTCTCCTGGAAAAGACGAAAGGAGAACAGTCTGACGGAGGAGCTGGCACCTGCTGAGGAGGAGCAGCTGGAGCTCAGAGAGTCGGGACGCACCGCCGCCATCAGAGTGATTGATCGGGACGCTCTCTATACGTATAAATACCGCTGCTACGTCCAGCACGAGGGGGGGGAAGTGAAGGCCCAAACAGAACAAGGTAATGAAGGCTTGGTGACTGTGTTCAGCAGAGAATCAGCTTCATGTGGAGACTCTGACAAAGAGAGCAGAGGAGCAGAGGACTGACATTTCTTTCTGACTCCTTTTCTGTTTCAGCGATCTGTTTTTTGAACCAGGTGAAACTGCTCTGTGTGCTGTACACAGTGCTGATAGTGAAGAGTCTGGTGTACTGCTGTGGACTCTCTCTGCTGAGGATCCTCAGAACAAGGGACCGTCCACCAGCTGCACACATGCTGACTGACTGTTTTCTGCTCACTTTTTTTCATCTCACTGATCACTTTGATCAGAAGTCAGAAATGTAAGTTACGATGTGCACAGGTTAGATACAGTCATCCTTAAAATATAAAACATATATACACATATATTTGCAGTTACTGAGTGTAAATTCTTTGGTATAGTGTTAATTTGACACTCTAGTTTATTTCCAAACTATATTATTATTATTATTATTTGACTTTTAATTTTGACTTGTATAATATCAGAAACTTAAGCTGAATCATTAGCTGTCTGCTAGGTATTTTATTGTTTACGCTATCTTTCTGTTCTTGTGTCTCTTTTTAATACATTATGCAGAGTGTGGCAGGTTTGTCAAATTCTTTCAGTGTAACTTTCTTAATAAACTGAATATTTGACTCTGGTTGTTAGTAGCTCTTAATATACTTTCACAGTGCGCATAGTACAAATGTAAGGAAGATATGAATATAAGCACACAGCGAAACAAGGACAACAAAGCTAAACAAGGATGAGCAAACATAAACATGTGTATAAGGCTGTTCTATACAAGTCAGCAGGTCTGGGTGTGCCACCAGGTTCAGTGCTGACCCCTTTTATAATTGTGTCAGTGTGAATGTAAAACTCTACGCTGATGACACTGTTGTTCACACACATAAACAAACAGCAGAGCTGTTGTTAAACTACAACTGCTATAAAATGATCCCACAGTTGGGCTGAAGTCTGAATGCTGGCAACATGATGGCTGTGTTTATTTCTTCTAAACCAATAAAATGCTGCTTAAGTTTTTATTTTGCCTGCTGCGTGTTGAAACGTTGTTTAGTTATTATTTCCATATGAACACTTTGCTGACTGATTGCCTGTTAGAATCAGTGTGAGGTAATAAAGTGGGATTAGAGCAGACTGCAGGTGGTTGAACATGAGCTGTTACTCTCACAGATTAATAACACAGATCAAAGCTGAGACAGTGAGTACTGAGCGCTGAAATCAAACTGAACTTCTTTAACATGAGTTGAAGGTTGTAACTGTCATTGTGTTATTTATGTGAAAAAGTGCAGCTAGCGGTGAGGAGGCTGCAGAGCAGAAACCCACACAGCCCGTCTACTGCAGGGAAGGAAGTGATGATTGGCTGTCAACAGTTTTTTTATGAGTCCTAATAACCACTGAGAGCAGATTCATCTCTGCAGCTGTACACTCATCAACTTTTTCTTGTTATCTGGAAGCCTTTTTTCCACTGAGCCCTCCACCCACACAGAGTTGAACTGAGCCCAGAGACCAACAATGACGACCCACCTGGAGGTCACGTCCATGGACTTTATTTATGGAGATTTTAGCCATCAAAGGTGAACTTTACAGTTTACACTTGGTGTTGATGAGAGCCAACAAGTCCTCATACAAACATGACTAGAGGCTACTTTGTCAGAGCCGGAAACAGAAACACATTTCATCACAATCCATCTAACCTTTGTTGAGGTATTTCAGGAAGGGCTTGGTAACAGGAGCTGAAGCAGCAGCAGCAGAAGCAGCAGTAGTAAAAGGCCTCAAGTAAAGCAGTGTGTTGTTGTAGCCACTAGAGAGCAGCAGTACTCCCAAATACACTACATACTAATTATATTTGCTGTATACTAACTATCTTATACTACATATTACTTCTATCATACTACATACTCATTCTATTAGACTACATTCTAATTATATTATACTACATACTTATTCTGTTATACCACATACTAATTATAATATATGCTAATTATCTTTTACGACATTTTAGTTATATTATACTACATACCAATTCTGTTATACTACATATTATATTGTACTACAAACTAGTTATATTATACCACATACTAATCTTTTACTACATATTACTATATTACTAAGATCTATTTTAGTACTTACTTCTTCCATTACACTAATTATACTTACCATATTATACTACATACTATTTCTATAATACTATATACTACTTCTATCTTACTACATATTAATTCTATTTTGCTACGTGCTAATTATATTACATGCTAATTACATTACACTACATACTACTTTAATTATCCTACTTACTACTTGTCTTACACTACATACCAATTCTGCTGCTACAAAGTTCCTGCTCGACACCCATTTTTACAATTATTATTGATAGGTCTATTATATATTATTATTATTATTATTATTATTATTATTATTATTAAATTTATTAACATTACTATAATTAACAGTACCATATTTATTTTCAGTCTGTACCACTACTACCTTTACTGTCTTTACTGTATTTCTGTGTGGATATTGTGTTGGCTGCTAAAATACTAATTCTATTATACTACTTTTTATTTCTATTACACTAAATGATAGTTCTATTGTATTTCATAATAATTATTTTATGCTACAAAATATTTATATGTATTTTCAATTGAATTTAGTATTTCTTCTTATACTCATGCAGTATATTCATGTCATGGAATATTACATACTGTAGAATTACCTCTTGTATTACATTGTAGTAGCTGTAAGTAAGCCATTACACTGTGGTATTTTTACTTGAAATAGAGAATACATTGTAGCATTTCTTCATTTACTTAATATATTACACAGCAGTAAGATTTCGAATGTGGTACTTTTACTTATAATGAAGTATTACAATGTAGTATTACTACTTTTACTCTAGTGCAACACAAAAACCCTGGCCCACAGCAAAACTCACGCAGCTTCGTCAGACTAAAGAGGAGACCTTCAGAAGTGGGAATAAGGTCCTGTAAATCCAGGCCAGGAACACTCTGACTAAAGAGCCAAGCTGGAAAGCTAGAAAACAGCTTCACGGCCAGCGACCCTGTGTCCGTGTGGAGAGGCCTGCAGGAGACCATCCCCCAACACTGCTGGTACTCAACAAGTGGCAGACAAGCTGAATGGATTTTACTGTAGGTTTGAAAAGCCCAGTCACACCTCTCCCCCGCCCCAACATCATCTTCAAACAGTCACCTTCCCCCACTGCCACGCTCTCACCCCCCCCTCTGACCCCTCACCTGCACTCATGATCTGTCAAGAGGATGTGAGCCACCTCTTTCAAAGGCAGAAGATCAGGAAGGCTCCTGGCCCTGGCGGTGTTTCACCATCTTGCCTGAATATCTGTGCAGACCAGCTGACCCCCATCTTCACACAGATCTTCAATAGATCCCAGGAGCTGTGTGAAGTTCCCTCCTGCTTCAAACGCTCCACAATCATCCCAGTCCCCAAAAAATCCTCTATCTCTGGATTAAATGAGTACAGTGAAAGACTAGTGTTGGCCCACCTGAAGGACATTACAGGCCCCTTGCTGGACCCCCTGCAGTTTGCCTACAGGGCTAACATGTCAGTGGATGAAGCATTCAACTTGGGACTGCATTACATCCTGCAACACCTCGACTCTCCAGGGACATATGCTAGGATCCTGTTTGTGGACTTCAGTTCCCCATCACCATACTCAACAGCCCTGTGTCTGCTGTGGAATCCTTTAAGTTTCTGAGATCCACTACATACCAGGATCTGAAGTGGGAGCCCAACACTGACACCATCATCAAGAAGGCCCAGCAGAGGATGTACTTCCAGCACCAGCTCAGGAGGCTCAACCTGCCTAAGGAGCTGCTGATCCACTTCTACACAACCATCATCCAGTCTGTTCTCTGCACCTCTATCACTGTCTGGTTTGGATCTGCCACCAACAAGGACAGGAGCAGACAACAACGGACAGTCAGGACTGCAGAAAAGATCATCGGTGCCAACCTGCCCTCCATTCAGGACTTATACATTTCCAGAGTCAGGAAATGGGCAGGAAACATTACTGCAGATCCATCTCACCGCGGACACAACCTGTTCCAATTTCTCACCTCTGGTAGGCGCTATAGAGCACTTTACTCCCAACCAACAGACTCAGGAACAGTTTCTTCCCACAAGCCATCACTCTAATGAACAGCTGACTCTGACTCACAGTGTGAGGGACGATTCCTGTGCAACCACCTACCTCAACATCATAACACTTGCACAAAATACTTACTTATTTATATCAGCATCTTTGCACTATGCTCCATCACACTGTGTACATGTATGCATGTAAGTGTACCTGCATATCACATCCACCTACGACATGTACACAATAATGATATTAATAATTTTACTCTTGCATCCTTTGCACTGTGTTCACTGCACATATTTGTCAATATCTCTCTATTATTTTTGTTTCAGTTTATAGTGTGTATATTTGTGTTCTCCATACTGTAGCCTGTGTCTGACTTTATTATTGTGTTATTGTATTATCATTGTATGAGTAGGCACATCGTGAGCAAAGTACAATCCAAAGTCAAATTCCTCAAATGTGTACACACACCTGGCGAATAAAACGGATTCTGATTCTGATTCTGATCCAGAGTAACTATATTTTTAGATAATGCGTCTCGGACGTGTTTGGGCCCCAGTACAATAACTTCAGTTTTATCTGAATTTAACATTATGAACTGTTAGAAGAATCTTTACCAAAGAACGACAGAGTCACTGGAGTCACAATCAGTGATCTTTTATTTGCAAGGAGTCAATACATGCACTACAATGAATACAGAATAAACTAACGAGAAGGGCTCGACACTGTTTTTAAACATTTGGTTACACCCATTGTTTTCCATGTCAGACAAGGTAGCTGACTCTTTATCTAGGTCACATGATCACACGGATGTAGACAGGAGCTGTCATCTACATTACGCCATGTCTCCCTCCCGTAGGCGTTTCCAGCTCTCTCTATGCACAAGTTTCATAAGTTCACTGAGATTATTAAATGCTTCTTTGTTTAGACAGGCTTGCAGAAGTTTAAAATACTTACATTACATTTAGCTGACGCTTTTATCCAAAGCGACTTACAATTGCTTTATATGTCAGAGGTCGCATGCCTCTGGAGCAACGAGGGGTTAAGTGTCTTGCTCAGGGACACATTGGTGGATGGGTCACCCCATCACCACCCCACCACTTAAGCATAGCACGTTTTTCTAGCAAGAAATAAATAAGATGTTAGAAATACTTTAATCCAGGTTTTATTGATATGTTTCTTGTACATTTTGTTCTATGACTGAAAAAACATCTGTCCACTCCATTGGAAATTAAGTGCCATAGGTTTTATTACACCTTATTGTATTTATTTTAAATTATTTTACTTTGCATTTAAACAACTTTGTGTATTTATACCACTTGCTCTTAGTAAATGTTCAGTCAAGGGCAACTGGACTTGGTTGAAGATACTGGAAGACGTTTCGTCCCTCATCCAAAGGACTTCTTCAGTTCTGACTGACTGGCAGGGAAACTCAGCTATTTAACCTCAGTGGGGTCGTTTGCCAGGATCGTCGATACAGCTGGTTCGTTAGTGTTCCTTGTTGCTGTAACGACAGTCGTTACGGTCGTTAAGACTACCTGTGGCCGAGACTGAACGACCATCGTTGGTATCTTCACCTGAGGCCAATAGGTTACGTTTGTTGAGTTTCCTGGGAAGTGATGAAAGGACAGCATTGTAAGTGGGGGATAAGTGGTGCCGTAGACCCCCTCCCCTGTTCAATGACGGCTTCTCAACCCTGGTGTAGATGCTTCCTTGACACCTCTTTCAAACCATCCGTCTTCTCTGTCTAAGATGTGCACCTGGTGGTCCTCAAACGAGTGTCCTCTGTCCTTCAGATGTAAGTAGACTGCAGAGTCTTGACCTGAGGAGTTGGCCCTTCTGTGTTGAGCCATGCGTTTGTGTAGTGGTTGTTTAGTCTCCCCAATATACAGGTCTGTGCATTCCTCACTGCATTGGACCGCATACACTAGATTGCTTTTCTTGTGTTTGGGTGTGCGGTCTTTGGGGTGGACCAGCATCTGTCTTAGTGTGTTCTTGGGTTTAAAAAACACAGGGATGTTGTGTTTGTTGAAAATCCTCCTGAGTTTCTCTGATACTCCAGACACGTACGGAATCACAATGTTGTTGCGTTTGACCTTCTTTTCCTCCCCTGTAGTTTTGTTCTTCTTGGATCTTGTGGCTGTTTTCACAAAGGTCCATTTAGGGTATCCACAGGCTGTAAGTGCCCCCTTCAGGTGGTTCTGTTCCTTCTCTCTGGCTTGGGCGCTTGTTGGTATGTTTTCCGCTCTGTGGTGCAGTGTTCTCATGACCCCTAGCGGAAAACATACCAACAAGCGCCCAAGCCAGAGAGAAGGAACAGAACCACCTGAAGGGGGCACTTACAGCCTGTGGAACTTATTTGACAGTTTGGGCAGCGAACTATTCAGCAGGTGACTGGGCGCCTTCATCAGAGATCAGCTGGACATCAGCTGGTCAAATCTGAGAAGTCATGATCATTATTATTCTATATCTATAAATAACTATAAACATATATTAATTATAATCATATATTGTGATTTTCAGTCTGCTTTTTGAGATATTTTAGCCTTCTTAACTTTGTCAGTAGACTAAAAGTTATATTTTAGTGATGTCTTGTTTCAGCAGGTTTTAAAAACTGGATCTTGTATTTGGTTATGTTTGTCTAATATTATTAAAACATTAAAGTGTGACAAATATGCATAAAACTAAGAAATACTACAAATACTTTTTGTACACAGACCTGTAGATACAGTATGTTTTCCTCAGTATCACAGTTATCCAGTGGAAGTACATCCATGGCTACACTGCTAACAGCTAATCCAGCTACGTTTTATTATTATTATTTTTTGCATAACACAAGTCCAACAATCACGACCACTTCAAGAAAAAATACAGTCCAGAGGGCAGTTTCACAAAACCATGTTGGCCTGCTCCAGACCAGGCTAACAGCCAGGCTTGGTTAATCCTGGGGCCTCATATATTAGTCAGCGGTCAGACACCGATGTGTTTTTCATATTGGCAGTAGGTAGGCTGCATATTTTATCAATTTCAGTTGAGTATAGCCAGTATTTACTGCTTCATTATAAATATAGAATTGGCCAAAGGCGTCACTTTGTGTTGAAAGGTGGGGACAAAAGGGCTCAGATTAGGGGCCGATGATACACTTGTGTCACGAGACCTGACGATGCTCAAAAACAAGATGAGAAGATTTTTAATACTATTTTTAAGAAATATTAATGCTAAAATCTTATTGGAGGATCCTCCCCCAATAAGATTTTGAGCATTAAACACTTCATTTCCTGCATTCTGGAGACATTGCTGCTTCAATTTAGGGTGGAAATGTCTTTATTTATAAAAAGAGAAACAAAAAACTTCAGCTGGCAGGTGACACAATTCATTGATAGAAAATATAATAGCCTGTTACTTTTTTGGACAATGCACATTTGTTTTCTCTATATTTAAATTGCTTTGCATGTTTTCTTATTGTGCAAAGAAACCTTTCTCAAAGCATTTTCATTTATTAGTGAACATTTCTTGGTGCAAGCTGTTTTTCAGAACATTTTTAACAGTTGCTTTCAAAAAGTGATGGAGACAAAATCAGATTTCACATTGTGGTGGGGACATGTCCCCAGCGTCCCCAGTGTAAATGACACCTTCCCCGGCCACAGAAGAACATCCACATTACAGAAACATTACATTTTTAAATGCAAAGCACTTTGTGTTATATGGCCATTGTATGACAAATACAAATGAAGACTGATCGATTAATTGAGAAGAATACTACCAAATTGTAACATGAATTACAGATTACAAAAACAATTAGGCTCCATTTTGTGTTCTCAGGTGAATTCTCTGTCTTCCTAGAGTGGCCCTGGAGATGGACTGGGACAACGCTGCAACATTTCCTGGTAACATAAATGTCAACATCAATTTAAGTGGATTAATTATTTAACAATAAAGGATTCATATTGTATTACTTTTCCATGTGTATGGATTTCATTTGGCGTAGGTGGCACAAAGTTTCATAAATTGTTAAATCCTCCCAAATTGAGTACATAGTGTACTGTAGATTTTTGGAACAACAGGGAGAGGACACCACAATGTTTTTTGACCTTT
Organism: Micropterus salmoides; assembly: GCF_014851395.1. NCBI lineage: Eukaryota > Metazoa > Chordata > Actinopteri > Centrarchiformes > Centrarchidae > Micropterus > Micropterus salmoides. The sequence goes on along the minus strand of NW_024042672.1, from coordinate 534 downwards.
TATCTTGCTAGGATCACTCCTCTTGTCACGATCCTGTCCTGAGTGCTGTGTTTTCGGGTTTGGTTTTGTATCTGCTATTTAGTCGGTTTTGGTTCAATGTCTTCGTTCTTAGTCCTGTACTTTAGTTCATGTCTTTAGTGTTTACTCCTGGTCTTGTGTTCTCTGTTTAGCTCTGTGTATTCCCTTGTTCATTTACTGGTTCTGTTCAGCTCTCTTTGTACCGGTCTGTCATGTGTTATAGATTGTTTCCTGCATCTCAGCCCTGTGTCTTAGCTCCTAGTTTTGTGTCTTAGTGTTTTATTCTGGTCTGTGTTCTGTCTGTGTGGGTTACTTGGCCCCATGTTTGCCTGTCAAGTGTTCCGTCTGTTTCCCCCAGTTATCACTCTGTCTGCCTGCCTCTTTGTTCCCCTTTGCTGTCTCTGCCTGCCTGCTTCTCTCTGTCTTCCCTGCTGTCTCTCTGCCTGCCTCGTAAGTCTCATGTCTTTCACCTGTGTTGCTCCCGCCCTGCTCGTTAGTCCCTGTGAATATATACCT
>NW_024042671.1:0-1333 GCF_014851395.1 Micropterus salmoides | reverse complement strand
CTTAACTAATAATCAACCTTTGGCTCACCCGCCCCCCCCCCCCTCCCACCAACAGAGACATGCAACATAAAAGATCTTCACATAAAACCTTTCAGGTTCTTCTACTACAGAACTTAAGTACCTCCTCTTTAAAAAATGTACAGTATTAAAAGTTAATTTACTAAACTTTTTTTCTTGGACTCATTTTCTGCTTTGATATATTAGGATATACTTTGAGGAATCAACAGTAAAGAGTAATCTCGTTAGGTGAATATATCTAAATGATTTATAATTAGGCATGTTGTGGTCAAGGTTATTCGTATACTAAACGTTTGATTCACGCAGTAAAAAGTAAAAAAAACAAACAAAAAAAGCCAGAAGTTTCAGACTGAAGCTGAAGAAACGTGAACGTTCGGAGACTCGACCGACTCAAAGACACCGTGAAGACCAGAGGGCGGCGCTGCTGTACGAGGTTGGGCTGTTTTCACAGTTTGAAGATGAAACTGGAACTGAAATGAGGGAAAGTCGGGAGCTGATCTGGAAGCAGCTTCCTCTCGACTTCAATTGGTTTGAAATGACTGAAAGCAAAAAGACCTCAGTGCAGAAAGGGGGACGCCACCGGGTCTGGACCGGTTCAGGCCAAGTTGAATTTGTTGCATAATTTGATCAGCAGCCAAAAGATTTGAGATTAAATCTGAAGTGATGGTTTCTTCCCTTCGCTGCACTTCGGTCTGTTTGTTCTTCTGAAGGACGAACGTTTGTGTGTTTAACTCAGAGCTGGGCAACATGTGAAACCTGTTTTACTCATCAGGAAATCCTGATGCCAGATTTCTCCTTTAAGAGAAAGCGCTTCGCAGTTTTCTGCAGGTTTAGTGTCAAAACTGCGGCAGCTGAATGTTTGAACACAGCGAATGAATCCGGAAATGTTTCAGAGTGACAGCTCACCTGCAGCATTAGCCACGCCTTTTCTCTCTTTATATTGTGATGAAATGAACATTTCTGGATGTTCGGGCTGATGTTCTGAAGGCTGTTTGTCTTTAGTGAATAATGAAGCTCCGCTCTCAGCTGCACCGACATTTAAAACATCACTAAATTAAAACGGGTTGCAGCACAAAGATTAGCTGTTGTTAAAGTGCACGGTGTCATAACAAAACTCAAGCTAGCGTAACAAGCTGCGTGACTCCTTTATATCTGACCGCTGTAGCGACGCTGTGAACTGGGAAGATTTAAGCAGTTACAAAACACGACGCCGATAACATGACCAACAGCTGTTAGCTTAGCATCAGATACATCCTGCTCGTTCTAAATGAATATCGCTAAAACAGATTTCTACATTTACATCTGCAGCTAAGTT
>NW_024042670.1:0-38794 GCF_014851395.1 Micropterus salmoides | reverse complement strand
TGAGCCACATCAAGTTATGTGTTTTAACTGTCATGAGCATCTTCAGGTAATCTTGTAGACCAGTTATGGAATAGAGTTATCTATAACCCCAGACTCCGGTTGTTAAAAACGGTCTGGGTTTATCAGACAGAGTTCGTTTTCGAAACAGGAACCTATTTTTATCAGCCGGAGACAAGAGTTTGGAACTACAGACTATATATAATAATCTGGTTGTACCAGAAGCAACGGTCCCCAACCCCTCACCAGTTATCTCCCACATGCTGTCACATACAAAATAAGAGGGTGGGCAGAGTTCCCGTGAGCCAATGATAAGAGACTAGGAGGGGTTACCATAGGCCAATGATGGGAGTCTGTGAAAATAAAACCAGAACATTGTCTTCAAGAAATTGCCAAGAGGGCACTTGGATCCTTGAGCAGTATCTACCTACCAAAGAGGGGACCTCCATGCGGTTAATTTTTTTCAGCTAATGAGTGTTTGTATCTCTTAAAGACTTCTTGACATTTTAACATCAGTGTTAGTAATATTTAAACATTTCTCTGATACAAAAAAATCAGGGCCACTTTATTGAGAATTTACAGTTTTACCTGTTATTCAGAAATAACTTGGATGCATGCACAAATATCAAAGATTGCAGTATTAGCAGCAAAAGGTACTTTATCCAGGGTTCAGTTATATAAAATGTCTTATTACACTAGTGCAGTCATTTAAACTTTCTCTTCAGGTTTGTCTGTGGTGCTTGGTCATTTGGTGAAGTAGGCCTTTTTAAAGGGCCTTCATCTTTATCTTATTTTGTATTTGCTCTTCATAATTATAAATTAGGACTAAAATGCTCAGCAGCATGATCCTATTTTTTAAGTAATCACTAAAACAGGTTTATCAACTTTTACTAAACCTTTGGAATAATTCTGTCCCCAAATATTGTGAAATGAAATTGACCAGTTATAGACAAGATTTCTATCAATTTTGCAATGTACTTGTTTCTTCAATCTAAATTTTATAGGATTGCATTTTATTTATTGACTGCATTACAGAAACGTCCATTGTTGGCTGGCATGTAATGACACGGAGTTCCCTCTTAGTTCCTTCTTAGCTAGCATGGAGCGACACTCCAGCATGGATGAATAAAGAAGGGGGTATTTCTATTAAGAGAATATTGTAATCTAAACTAAATATTTCATTTTTAGTTACACTTACAAAATAAGGACAATTCTTATGTAGCAAAAAAAAAAAAACTACAAGTGTTAACAGCGTCCAAATAACTCTAAATGTAGTCTTTCAGTAACATATAGACTATGTCCCTCATTCTAAACTAAAGCCTTACTCATAACTAAGTCACTTAGTCATGCTAACAGGCCTCCTCTTTCCCTTTAGTAAAAAAAGATAGAATTATAAAAAAATATAGTTTACAACTTCATCAACTGGAAACTTCAAGAGCTAAAGTTTGATCCTTCTACTGAGAACCAGCTGCCTTTTGCTAATTAGGCTTTATTAGACTATTACAGAGGTCATGAAATCCAGAACCCTTCCCTTGGGGATGAAGTATTCAAATGCTAGTTAGCTACTTTGTTGACATAACAGGACAGTAGTTTTCTGTTGAAAATAAAACAGAAGGTTATAATAAATCTCCTACAGGTAAAAGAATAAAAATCAGCTTCTTTATTTTGGCTCAACCGTGATCTGTGCTAATAACACTTATTGCACGTTCCAAAGCTCAACAGGAACCAGCAGCTTCAACAACAAAAGTCTGTAACAATATCTATCATATTGCTTTTTATTTTTATGTAATGCCCAGATTTACCACGGGGTTCTTGACTAGCCAGAACAGGATGTTCAGCAGTCTTACACTGTTTCATTGCAGGTCTTGCATTCAACCATAGTGGCTAGTTTGCCCTTGACAATAAGGTTTTAGTAAAAAGTCTCATCACTGCTGCGACCTCTTTTTTGAGACCATGCTGTTTCTATTTTTTTTTCTAGTGTCCCCTTCCATAGCATTTTTCAGAGACACTACAAAAGAGGAAAACAGATTGCCATTGATAACCCAAACTCTAGGGTTAACTCGTAATTTTCATTACATTTGTTATGTAGTAAATCTACAACTGCAAAGCAATTTAGTGATCCCTACCATGTAGTGATCAAATGCCAATGCTCTCTCTCTCTTCCCCATATTTAAAATGTGTAAAACTAATACCGCAAAACTCATCAGGATCAATCTTCTGTGTGTAAGTTAACATGTTGCAAATTTTACCCTTGCTACTAAGAGTTAGTACATGACACGCAACATTAGTCCTCATTTTCTGAGCTGCATTCTGAGCTGCTTTTGTCAAGCTTTGTGAGACGTGAAAACATTAATTTCACCCCCACAATGTTTCTACATCACTGAAAAGAGCATGTGAAAATCTAGTTTTGGGGAGAAGTCTGTTTTTGCTTGTGATAAGCTAGCCCAAATCACACCATCAAAACTTCTAGTTTCACATTTAAAAAATCCTGCCTTCATACTATTTACCTGTTTTGTGAAGCACATGCAGGAAGGATTGAATTACAATCAGCAGTGGTTTTACATGTCAACATTAGGTTATTGCAGAACAACAAAGAAGCCCCCTGCTGTGAAGAAGCATTTTGAGTAACAGAATTACATATCATGACAAATACATTAGTATGTACCACCGGTTGTTGTGGCACTAAAAACTGAGTTGATGGCTCACTATGACTCTGAACTGATAGTAAAACACATACTTTTGTATTTGTATTGTGTATTTACCATGGGGTTCGTGCCCTTCCCTTCTCATGTTCGCCTGTTTGTCCCTCTCGTCTGTGTTCTTGATACACGGTGCAAAAGAAAAAATCTTATCCATTCTAACCAAAACAATACATATGTATAAATATTTACAACTTTACTACAAGTGTTATGTCAGTTACAGGATATTATAAATCTAAAACTTCAAAGCAATGTTAATTACATTTTCATTAGCTTCAGAGTTTTCTACAGCAACTGGCTAGGAGGTGTATCAAGTCATCTGGAAAGGGACATCATGAAAGTGATGGCAATTTTTAGTGAAGTTATATGTTATGGGCACTTATCTGACCAAATACCAGTCTAAAGTGAAAAGGACAAAAACAATGCAAAGCAGGAGAGCAAGAGTCAGAGAGACCAAACTGACATAGGTTTATATGGGGACAAGCAGCTGTACTGTCCAACAAAATACTAATGAAGACACTAATTTTAAATTTAAAGTTTGGTGATGTTGACACTGACTTGCATTAAAATAGCTTTAAAAGCGGCTTGCTAGTTAAACATTTCTATTGGGGCAGACCTGTAGAGATGTGCCTTCCAGAGCGGTTCTAATATATCGGGGTGGAAAATAAAAACACGTATTAAGAATATATTTAACATAATAATTTAATAGAAATACGGTAGCTTTGCTTAGCCTACATGCAATGAATCAATGGCCTGACTCTCTCCATCCCTGCAGAATGTACAGGCTAGTATCCCACCATATAGTTGATCATGTGTTATACGCTAATTCCAACGTTTCTTTTCTTGATTCCCATGTGGAGAGAAAACTTTTTAAATGACGTGTACATTTTGACTGGTTTTCCACAAAGGTAGCAGTAGGTTATATTACTTACTAAAGGGGATGTCTTTAAAGACTGGATGTACTGATCGTCACCAGTTTCAGCACTATCCTTAACAGACGTGTCTTCAGTATTTCCATTAAGAGCTTTAGCCCAAACTCCTGATACTTGTACTTGCTTCATTTCTCTAAAAGTGTTGTGTTGACTGCAGTCTTAGTGTTGGACATTTTAATATTAAGTTCTTCTGAGGGTTGCAAATATTTTGAACGTCCTGCTGTGCTTTCCCATGAACTAGCCTGATTGACTGTAAGAATCAGGTACATATTCCTCCTCTGATAAATTCTATTCACTTGGACTTGGTTCTTAAAAAAAAGCTTAAAAAGGTCTTAGTGAGTACATAACTTTGAGAATAATTCCGTAATGACACTTACGAGCCTACCTAACTATTAACATGTTTAAGCTTAAATACAGATTTTTGCTGTTGAAAGTAAATAACAAAACTCATTGTATCACGCATAATCTATACTGATAATCATTTAGATGCTTCATTTGGTTGTTTGTTTTGAAGCATGTGCAATTCATCGGTTGGGTTGATTTTTCACTTCACTTTAATTGACGTGCAAATTGATGTTTGTGTGTCTCTTTGTTATTTATCAAGAGAATTAGTACTAAAACTTTGCAAAGAGGTACAAACATAAGATTCTAAAATGGGAGACTGTATAGTTTTTACATGGAAGCCAATTTGACTTTTTATATGATGTATGTGTTTAAAGTAATTCAGATTGTTTGTGAAGAAAATGGTTGCTGCAAACTTGTTGGATTGCAACCTGCAAGACTTAAGATAGTTGAATAGACTGCTGAAAGTGTTAAATATTTGTCCAGATACTGTTTGGTCCACACTGTCTTTGGTGTGCATTTTGGTGCCATCCATGTTGACTTCAATGTTCATGTGCACTAGAGTAGCTCTAAGTTCTTCACCAAATTTGAAGTGTAATTTGCTAATGAAAATGTAATTTCATAATCAATACTGTTGTCAGCACAACGGTCAACTTGAGGAGGGCTCCTCAGCAGTACCAGCCTTGGAAAATGTGCCAGATGAAGTGAACCCTTTTCCCCTCTTATGTGGCGTGGTGTGAGATGTAAAGGTGAGTATTTTAATAAATAAATGTTGCATTCATGAATGCTTAACTTTAAACATAATAAGTAATAGTCTTTTATCTTCTGTTAGAATGCTATTTCAGTGAAGGTGGTAGTTAAGTGTTTTAATTTAACTTTTTTAAATCTTTGGTTCACCAATATAGTCTATTGGAACTTGATACGTGCAAAGCAGCAAATATTATATTTACAGAGGGTAAAAACTTCCTTGTGGTGTTAATTAATTGTGATTCTTCATATGCATCACTTTACATATTTCTACAATAATCCTCAAGGGTGGGTTCACAACTAAAGGTCCACTTCCTGAATCAAACCACTAAAAGGGAAATGAAAACAATTGAATGCACTGCAACAGTCTAGATTATAAATATCAAACATAAAACTTACACCAAAAGAAATTAAAAGATAAAAAAATAAATAATAAAACAACTAAAAATATTCTTGATGAAAAGCCTAGCACCTTTGATATGTTGAACCTTCAAGCGTGTTGCGTCCAAAATTCATGAATTCAATCAAGGACATACATAAATACATATGTATTATGTAAACATTGCCTGCTTTTATCCTTTTAGCCATTTGCAGGGGCTAACTCCATGATGTACGATATCCAGGTAGAAATATGGAGGGGTTTGTTTTTTACCCACTGAACAACCAATAATCAGATGACATTTCCACAAAATGGTTTATTCTAAGACCTTTAGGTGTGAATTTCCCTTTTAGTGGTTTGATTCAGGAATTTTATTGTAGAAATTTGTAAAGTGATGGGGTTAGGGGAAGGGAAAAAGAGCTGGCTAACGTCTTACAAAGCTCTGCGTTAGCCAGTCTGGTGCACTGTCCTGTGATGCGCCTCCAGAGACCCCAGAAAGGCAAAAACACTCGCTCCTTGTTTGAGGTTTTAAGCATTTCCCACATTTCCCATGGTAAAAAACAAAAGTGCATTACCTTTGCCTTTGTTCAAAAAATTGGACTTCACGAATCCTGTAATTTCTGCATCCTACTTGGATGTCTTACGATGAATTTTCCTATCTTCCTGTCCTATTAATCCAGGCCTACTTGGTCCTGCTTCACTCTGCCTTGTTGCAACGTTTCGGAGAACTATTTGTCCTTCATCAGGCTTTACAGAGTGGCATCTTTAAGTTTCCCGTGAATGAGGTTCGAACACTGTAAGTATTTTCCTTTTTCTTCAGCTTGAGGCTTCTCCAGTTGAGGTTTTCAGTGAGTCACGGTAAGTACTGAGGTTAGGGTTAGGGAAGAAAAATTTGAAATGTCAACGCCGAAGGTTGGCGACATTGAATGTGCAGGCCATCAGCTGCCAGCCAGTCCCGAGCCCTCACTTCTCATTGAGGCCCCCCGGAGTCAGAGTGCCCAGTCGGTGTATCCAGAGCCTCTCCTCCCGTCGTCTCTGGGCTGTGGACCACCTGGGATTACATTGGAGGAGAAGCGCGGTGAGCTGGGACCAGCCATGCTCAATAAAGAGCTTAACCAGGGGGATGTGTGTGTCTTTCTTCCTTACAATGTTGTACCTGTGTTGTGTGAACCTGGTCAACAAGGTGTTCCCTGTTTCTCCAACGTACTGCATGTTACACTGCCTACATCTAATCAAATAAACACAATTCCGGGAATGAACACTGCCATGCCTATGTGTGGTAAAAACATTCTTGTTGTGGGGATTCAGCACCCAGGGGTGGTGCCTAAAAAATTCTCCGTGCCCGATGGGTCTAGAGTCAGAGGGTGGTGCCAGCTTGGCCCTAACTAAAGTGTCCTGCAGGTTTTTGTTTTTTCTGTAGGCAGCAATGAGCCTATGGTTCTGTAACAGCTGAGTAGTAGATGTCAAATGGTGGAAATTATTTTTAAGTGTCCTAACCAGCTGTACTGCTGCGGGGGAATAGGTGGTGATGACAGGAAGGACAGAATCAGTGGTGAGAAATTTGGGGTGCTGAAAGGTTCTCAAGGCTCTGCGTAGGAAGGACCTACAGTACCCTCTGCTGGACAGAGCCGAGAACAGCACCTTCGTGGCCACTTTAAAATCCTCTGCTCTTGTACAAATCCTGTGAAATCTCAGAAGTTGTGACTTTATCAGACCTGCAAATGTGTGTTTGGGATGAAAGCTGGATTTATGTAGTAGGGAATACTTGTTCTCAGTAACGCTGAGTACACATGGTGTGTATTAATACTACACAGTAACGCTGAGTACAGATGGTGTGTATTAATACTACTCAGTAACGCTGAGTACAGATGGTGTGTATTAATACTACTCAGTAACGCTGAGTACAGATGGTGTGTATTAATACTACTCAGTAACGCTGAGTACAGATGGTGTGTATTAATACTTGTCCTCAGTAACGCTGAGTACAGATGGTGTGTAGTAATACTACTCAGTAACACTGAGTACAGATGGTGTGTATTAATACTACTCAGTAACGCTGAGTACAGATGGTGTGTAGTAATACTACTCAGTAACGCTGAGTACAGATGGTGTGTATTAATACTACTCAGTAACGCTGAGTACAGATGGTGTGTATTAATACTACTCAGTACTGAGTACAGATGGTGTGTATTAATACTTTTCCTCAGTAACGCTGAGTACAGATGGTGTGTATTAATACTTGTCCTCAGTAACGCTGAGTACAGATGGTGTGTATTAATACTACTCAGTAACGCTGAGTACAGATGGTGTGTATTAATACTACTCAGTAACGCTGAATACAGATGGTGTGTATTAATACTACTCAGTAACGCTGAGTACAGATGGTGTGTATTAATACTACTCAGTAACGCTGAATACAGATGGTGTGTATTAATACTTGTCCTCAGTAACGCTGAGTACAGATGGTGTGTATTAATACTACTCAGTAACGCTGAGTACAGATGGTGTGTATTAATACTTGTCCTCAGTAACGCTGAGTACAGATGGTGTGTATTAATACTACTCAGTAACGCTGAGTACAGATGGTGTGTATTAATACTACTCAGTAACGCTGAGTACAGATGGTGTGTATTAATACTACTCAGCATTAACGCTGAGTACAGATGGTGTGTATTAATACTACTCAGTAACGCTGAGTACAGATGGTGTGTATTAATACTACTCAGCGTTACTGAGTACAGATGGTGTGTATTAATACTACTCAGTAACGCTGAGTACAGATGGTGTGTATTAATACTACTCAGTAACGCTGAGTACAGATGGTGTGTATTAATACTTTTCCTCATTAACGCTGAGTACAGATGGTGTGTATTAATACTTTTCCTCAGTAACGCTGAGTACAGATGGTGTGTATTAATACTACTCAGTAACGCTGAGTACAGATGGTGTGTATTAATACTACTCAGTAACGCTGAATACAGATGGTGTGTATTAATACTACTCAGTAACGCTGAGTACAGATGGTGTGTATTAATACTTTTCCTCATTAACGCTGAGTACAGATGGTGTGTATTAATACTACTCAGTAACGCTGAGTACAGATGGTGTGTATTAATACTACTCAGTAACGCTGAGTACAGATGGTGTGTATTAATACTTTTCCTCATTAACGCTGAGTACAGATGGTGTGTATTAATACTACTCAGTAACGCTGAGTACAGATGGTGTGTATTAATACTACTCAGTAACGCTGAGTACAGATGGTGTGTATTAATACTACTCAGTAACGCTGAGTACAGATGGTGTGTATTAATACTACTCAGTAACGCTGAGTACACATGGTGTGTATTAATACTACTCAGTAACGCTGAGTACACATGGTGTGTATTAATACTACTCAGTAACGCTGAGTACAGATGGTGTGTATTAATACTTTTCCTCATTAACGCTGAGTACAGATGGTGTGTATTAATACTTTTCCTCAGTAACGCTGAGTACAGATGGTGTGTATTAATACTACTCAGCGTTACTGAGTACAGATGGTGTGTATTAATACTACTCAGTAACGCTGAGTACAGATGGTGTGTATTAATACTTTTCCTCATTAACGCTGAGTACAGATGGTGTGTATTAATACTACTCAGTAACGCTGAGTACACATGGTGTGTATTAATACTTTTCCTCATTAACGCTGAGTACAGATGGTGTGTATTAATACTACTCAGTAACGCTGAGTACACATGGTGTGTATTAATACTACTCAGTAACGCTGAGTACAGATGGTGTGTATTAATACTTGTTCTCAGTAACGCTGAGTACAGATGGTGTGTATTAATACTACTCAGTAACGCTGAGTACACATGGTGTGTATTAATACTACTCAGTAACGCTGAGTACAGATGGTGTGTATTAATACTACTCAGTAACGCTGAGTACACATGGTGTGTATTAATACTACTCAGTAACGCTGAATACAGATGGTGTGTATTAATACTTGTTCTCAGTAACGCTGAGTACAGATGGTGTGTATTAATACTACTCAGTAACGCTGAGTACAGATGGTGTGTATTAATACTACTCAGTAACGCTGAGTACACATGGTGTGTATTAATACTACTCAGTAACGCTGAGTACACATGGTGTGTATTAATACTACTCAGTAACGCTGAGTACAGATGGTGTGTATTAATACTACTCAGTAACGCTGAGTACAGATGGTGTGTATTAATACTACTCAGTAACGCTGAGTACACATGGTGTGTATTAATACTACTCAGTAACACTGAGTACAGATGGTGTGTATTAATACTACTCAGTAACGCTGAGTACACATGGTGTGTATTAATACTACTCAGTAACGCTGAGTACACATGGTGTGTATTAATACTACTCAGTAACGCTGAGTACAGATGGTGTGTATTAATACTACTCAGTAACGCTGAATACAGATGGTGTGTATTAATACTACTCAGTAACGCTGAGTACACATGGTGTGTATTAATACTACTCAGTAACGCTGAGTACAGATGGTGTGTATTAATACTACTCAGTAACGCTGAGTACACATGGTGTGTATTAATACTACTCAGTAACGCTGAGTACACATGGTGTGTATTAATACTACTCAGTAACGCTGAGTACAGATGGTGTGTGTTAATACTACTCAGTAACGCTGAATACAGATGGTGTGTATTAATACTTGTTCTCAGTAACGCTGAGTACAGATGGTGTGTATTAATACTACTCAGTAACGCTGAATACAGATGGTGTGTATTAATACTTGTTCTCAGTAACGCTGAGTACAGATGGTGTGTATTAATACTACTCAGTAACGCTGAGTACAGATGGTGTGTATTAATACTACTCAGTAACGCTGAGTACAGATGGTGTGTATTAATACTACTCAGTAACGCTGAGTATAGATGGTGTGTATTAATACTACTCAGTAACGCTGAGTACACATGGTGTGTATTAATACTACTCAGTAACGCTGAGTACAGATGGTGTGTATTAATACTTTTCCTCAGTAACGCTGAGTACACATGGTGTGTATTAATACTACTCAGTAACGCTGAGTACAGATGGTGTGTATTAATACTACTCAGTAACGCTGAGTACACATGGTGTGTATTAATACTACTCAGTAACGCTGAGTACAGATGGTGTGTATTAATACTTTTCCTCAGTAACGCTGAGTACAGATGGTGTGTATTAATACTACTCAGTAACGCTGAGTACAGATGGTGTGTATTAATACTACTCAGTAACGCTGAGTACAGATGGTGTGTATTAATACTTTTCCTCAGTAACGCTGAGTACAGATGGTGTGTATTAATACTACTCAGTAACGCTGAATACAGATGGTGTGTATTAATACTACTCAGTAACGCTGAATACAGATGGTGTGTATTAATACTTGTCCTCAGTAACGCTGAGTACACATGGTGTGTATTAATACTACTCAGTAACGCTGAGTACACATGGTGTGTATTAATACTACTCAGTAACGCTGAGTACAGATGGTGTGTATTAATACTACTCAGTAACGCTGAGTACACATGGTGTGTATTAATACTACTCAGTAACGCTGAGTACAGATGGTGTGTAGTAATACTACTCAGCGTTACTGAGTACAGATGGTGTGGATTAATACTACTCAGTAACGCTGAGTACAGATGGTGTGTATTAATACTACTCAGTAACGCTGAGTACAGATGGTGTGTATTAATACTACTCAGTAACGCTGAGTACAGATGGTGTGTATTAATACTACTCAGTAACGCTGAGTACAGATGGTGTGTATTAATACTTTTCCTCATTAACGCTGAGTACAGATGGTGTGTATTAATACTACTCAGCGTTACTGAGTACAGATGGTGTGTATTAATACTACTCAGTAACGCTGAATACAGATGGTGTGTATTAATACTTTTCCTCATTAACGCTGAGTACAGATGGTGTGTATTAATAATACTCAGTAACGCTGAGTACACATGGTGTGTATTAATACTTGTCCTCAGTAACGCTGAGTACAGATGGTGTGTATTAATACTTGTCCTCAGTAACGCTGAGTACAGATGGTGTGTATTAATACTTGTCCTCAGAAACGCTGAGTACAGATGGTGTGTATTAATACTACTCAGCGTTACTGAGTACAGATGGTGTGTATTAATACTACTCAGTAACGCTGAGTACAGATGGTGTGTATTAATACTTTTCCTCATTAACGCTGAGTACAGATGGTGTGTATTAATACTACTCAGTAACGCTGAGTACACATGGTGTGTATTAATACTACTCAGTAACGCTGAGTACAGATGGTGTGTATTAATACTTGTTCTCAGTAACGCTGAGTACAGATGGTGTGTATTAATACTACTCAGTAACGCTGAGTACACATGGTGTGTATTAATACTACTCAGTAACGCTGAGTATAGATGGTGTGTATTAATACTACTCAGTAACGCTGAGTACACATGGTGTGTATTAATACTACTCAGTAACGCTGAGTACACATGGTGTGTATTAATACTACTCAGTAACGCTGAATACAGATGGTGTGTATTAATACTTTTTCTCAGTAACGCTGAGTACAGATGGTGTGTATTAATACTACTCAGTAACGCTGAGTACAGATGGTGTGTATTAATACTACTCAGTAACGCTGAGTACACATGGTGTGTATTAATACTACTCAGTAACGCTGAGTACAGATGGTGTGTATTAATACTACTCAGTAACGCTGAGTACAGATGGTGTGTATTAATACTACTCAGTAACGCTGAGTATAGATGGTGTGTATTAATACTACTCAGTAACGCTGAGTACAGATGGTGTGTATTAATACTTTTCCTCAGTAACGCTGAGTACAGATGGTGTGTATTAATACTACTCAGTAACGCTGAGTACAGATGGTGTGTATTAATACTACTCAGTAACGCTGAGTACACATGGTGTGTATTAATACTACTCAGTAACGCTGAGTACAGATGGTGTGTATTAATACTTTTCCTCAGTAACGCTGAGTACAGATGGTGTGTATTAATACTACTCAGTAACGCTGAGTACAGATGGTGTGTATTAATACTACTCAGTAACGCTGAGTACAGATGGTGTGTATTAATACTTTTCCTCATTAACGCTGAGTACAGATGGTGTGTATTAATACTACTCAGTAACGCTGAATACAGATGGTGTGTATTAATACTTTTCCTCAGTAACGCTGAGTACAGATGGTGTGTATTAATACTACTCAGTAACGCTGAGTACAGATGGTGTGTATTAATACTTGTCCTCAGTAACGCTGAGTACAGATGGTGTGTATTAATACTACTCAGCGTTACTGAGTACAGATGGTGTGTATTAATACTACTCAGTAACGCTGAATACAGATGGTGTGTATTAATACTTTTCCTCAGTAACGCTGAGTATAGATGGTGTGTATTAATACTACTCAGTAACGCTGAGTACAGATGGTGTGTATTAATACTACTCAGTAACGCTGAGTACAGATGGTGTGTATTAATACTTGTCCTCAGTAACGCTGAGTACAGATGGTGTGTATTAATACTACTCAGTAATGCTGAGTACAGATGGTGTGTATTAATACTTGTCCTCAGTAACGCTGAGTACAGATGGTGTGTATTAATACTACTCAGTAACGCTGAGTACAGATGGTGTGTATTAATACTACTCAGTAACGCTGAGTACAGATGGTGTGTATTAATACTACTCAGTAACGCTGAGTACAGATGGTGTGTATTAATACTACTCAGTAACGCTGAATACAGATGGTGTGTATTAATACTTGTCCTCAGTAACGCTGAGTACAGATGGTGTGTATTAATACTACTCAGTAACGCTGAGTACAGATGGTGTGTATTAATACTTTTCCTCAGTAACGCTGAGTACAGATGGTGTGTATTAATACTACTCAGTAACGCTGAGTACAGATGGTGTGTATTAATACTTGTCCTCAGTAACGCTGAGTACAGATGGTGTGTATTAATACTACTCAGCGTTAACGCTGAGTACACATGGTGTGTATTAATACTACTCAGTAACGCTGAGTACACATGGTGTGTATTAATACTACTCAGTAACGCTGAGTACAGATGGTGTGTATTAATACTACTCAGTAACGCTGAGTACACATGGTGTGTATTAATACTACTCAGTAACGCTGAGTACAGATGGTGTGTATTAATACTACTCAGTAACGCTGAATACAGATGGTGTGTATTAATACTTGTTCTCAGTAACGCTGAGTACAGATGGTGTGTATTAATACTACTCAGTAACGCTGAGTACAGATGGTGTGTATTAATACTACTCAGTAACGCTGAGTACAGATGGTGTGTATTAATACTACTCAGTAACGCTGAGTATAGATGGTGTGTATTAATACTACTCAGTAACGCTGAGTACAGATGGTGTGTATTAATACTACTCAGTAACGCTGAGTACAGATGGTGTGTATTAATACTACTCAGTAACGCTGAGTACACATGGTGTGTATTAATACTACTCAGTAACGCTGAGTACAGATGGTGTGTATTAATACTACTCAGTAACGCTGAGTACAGATGGTGTGTATTAATACTTGTTCTCAGTAACGCTGAGTACAGATGGTGTGTATTAATACTACTCAGTAACGCTGAGTACAGATGGTGTGTATTAATACTACTCAGTAACGCTGAGTACAGATGGTGTGTATTAATACTTGTCCTCAGTAACGCTGAGTACAGATGGTGTGTATTAATACTTGTCCTCAGTAACGCTGAGTACAGATGGTGCGTATTAATACTTGTCCTTAGTAACGCCGAGTAACGATGGCGCGTATTAATACTTGTCCTCAGTAATGCTGAGTACAGATGGCGCGTATTAATACTTGTCTTTAGTAACGCTGAACACACATTGTGCGTATTAATACTTGTTCTCAGTAACGCTGAGTACAGATGGCGCGTATTAATACTTGTCCTCAGTAACGCTGAGTACAGATGGCGCGTATTAATACTTGTCCTTAGTAACGCTGAGTACAGATGGTGCGTATTAATACTTGTTCTCAGTAACGCTGAGTACAGATGGTGTGTATTAATACTACTCAGTAACGCTGAGTACAGATGGTGTGTATTAATACTACTCAGTAACGCTGAGTACAGATGGTGTGTATTAATACTTGTTCTCAGTAACGCTGAGTACAGATGGTGTGTATTAATACTTGTTCTCAGTAACGCTGAGTACACATGGTGTGTATTAATACTACTCAGTAACGCTGAGTACAGATGGTGTGTATTAATACTACTCAGTAACGCTGAGTACAGATGGTGTGTATTAATACTACTCAGTAACGCTGAGTACAGATGGTGTGTATTAATACTTGTCCTCAGTAACGCTGAGTACAGATGGTGTGTATTAATACTACTCAGTAACGCTGAGTACAGATGGTGTGTATTAATACTTGTCCTCAGTAACGCTGAGTACAGATGGTGTGTATTAATACTTGTCCTCAGTAACGCTGAGTACAGATGGTGTGTATTAATACTACTCAGTAACGCTGAGTACAGATGGTGTGTATTAATACTTGTCCTCAGTAACGCTGAGTACAGATGGTGTGTATTAATACTTGTCCTCAGTAACGCTGAGTACAGATGGTGTGTATTAATACTTGTCCTCAGTAACGCTGAGTACAGATGGTGTGTATTAATACTTGTCCTCAGTAACGCTGAGTACAGATGGTGTGTATTAATACTTGTCCTCAGTAATGCTGAGTACAGATGGTGTGTATTAATACTTGTCTTTAGTAACGCTGAACACACATTGTGCGTATTAATACTTGTTCTCAGTAACGCTGAGTACAGATGGTGTGTATTAATACTTGTTCTCAGTAACGCTGAGTACAGATGGTGTGTATTAATACTTGTTCTCAGTAACGCTGAGTACAGATGGTGTGTATTAATACTTGTCCTCAGTAACGCCGATTAAAGATGGCGCTTATTAATAATTGTCCTACTTCTCTTACTTCTTTCTTTCCTTCTTTTTTTGCTTCCGCCTTTCCTTCTTTGTTACAGTTTTTTTACAGCGTTATTACAGTGTTATTAGTTATCATAGCGTTATTACAGCGTTATTACAGCGTTATTACATTGTTATTAGTTATCATAGCGTTATTACAGCGTTATTACAGCGTTATTACATTGTTATTAGTTATCATAGCGTTATTACAGCGTTATTACATTGTTATTAGTTATCATAGCGTTATTACAGCGTTATTACAGCGTTATTACATTGTTATTAGTTATCATAGCGTTATTACAGCGTTATTACAGCGTTATTACAGTGTTATTACATTGTTATTAGTTATCATAGCGTTATTACAGCGTTATTACAGCGTTATTACATTGTTATTAGTTATCATAGCGTTATTACAGCGTTATTACAGCGTTATTACATTGTTATTAGTTATCATAGCGTTATTACAGCGTTATTACAGCGTTATTACAGCGTTATTACATTGTTATTAGTTATCATAGCGTTATTACAGCGTTATTACAGTGTTATTACATTGTTATTAGTTATCATAGCGTTATTACAGCGTTATTACAGTGTTATTACATTGTTATTAGTTATCATAGCGTTATTACAGCGTTATTACAGCGTTATTACATTGTTATTATTATTATAGCGTTATTACAGCGTTATTACATTGTTATTAGTTATCATAGCATTATTACAGCGTTATTACAGCGTTATTACATTGTTATTAGTTATCATAGCGTTATTACAGTGTTATTACAGTGTTATTACAGCGTTATTACATTGTTATTAGTTATCATAGCGTTATTACAGTGTTATTACAGCGTTATTACATTGTTATTAGTTATCATAGCGTTATTACAGCGTTATTACAGCGTTATTACAGTGTTATTACATTGTTATTAGTTATCATAGCGTTATTACAGCGTTATTACATTGTTATTAGTTATCATAGCGTTATTACAGCGTTATTACATTGTTATTAGTTATCATAGCGTTATTACAGCGTTATTACATTGTTATTAGTTATCATAGCGTTATTACAGCGTTATTACAGCGTTATTACATTGTTATTAGTTATCATAGCGTTATTACAGCGTTATTACAGCGTTATTACAGCGTTATTACATTGTTATTAGTTATCATAGCGTTATTACAGCGTTATTACAGTGTTATTACATTGTTATTAGTTATCATAGCGTTATTACAGCGTTATTACAGTGTTATTACATTGTTATTATTTATTATAGCGTTATTACAACGTTATTACAGCGTTATTACATTGTTATTATTTATTATAGCGTTATTACAGCGTTATTACATTGTTATTAGTTATCATAGCATTATTACAGCGTTATTACAGCGTTATTACATTGTTATTAGTTATCATAGCGTTATTACAGCGTTATTACAGTGTTATTAGTTATCATAGCGTTATTACAGCGTTATTACAGCGTTATTAGTTATCATAGCGTTATTACAGCGTTATTACAGTGTTATTACATTGTTATTAGTTATCATAGCGTTATTACAGCGTTATTACAGCGTTATTACAGTGTTAATACATTGTTATTAGTTATCATAGCGTTATTACAGTGTTATTAGTTATCATAGCGTTATTACAGCGTTATTACAGTGTTATTACATTGTTATTAGTTATCATAGCGTTATTACAGCGTTATTACAGTGTTATTACATTGTTATTAGTTATCATAGCGTTATTACAGCGTTATTACAGCGTTATTACAGTGTTAATACATTGTTATTAGTTATCATAGCGTTATTACAGTGTTATTAGTTATCATAGCGTTATTACAGCGTTATTACAGTGTTATTACATTGTTATTAGTTATCATAGCGTTATTACAGCGTTATTACAGCGTTATTACATTGTTATTAGTAATCATAGCGTTATTACGGCGTTATTACAGCGTTATTAAATTGTTATTGGTTATTATAGCGTTATTACAGCGTTATTACAGTGTTATTACATTGTTATTAATTATCATAGCGTTATTACAGCGTTATTACAGCGTTATTACATTGTTATTAATTATCATAGCGTTATTACAGCGTTATTACAGCGTTATTACATTGTTATTAGTTATCATAGCGTTATTAATGCGTTATTACAGCGTTATTACATTGTTATTAGTTATCATAGCGTTATTACAGCGTTATTACAGTGTTATTACATTGTTATTAATTATCATAGCGTTATTACAGCGTTATTACAGAGTTATTACATTGTTATTAGTTATCATAGCGTTATTACAGCGTTATTACAGCGTTATTACATTGCTATTAGTTATCATAGCGTTATTACAGCGTTATTACATTGTTGTTAGTTATCATAGCGTTAATACAGCGTTTTTACATTGTTATTAGTTATCATAGCGTTATTATAGCGTTATTACATTGTTATTAGTTACCATAACGTCCTTACAGCGTTATTACATTGTTATTAGTTATAATAGCGTTATTACAGCATTATTACAGTGTTATTACATTGTTATTAGTAATCATAGCGTTATTACAGCGTTATTACAGTGTTATTACATTGTTATTAGTTATCATAGCGTTATTACAGCATTATTAGATTTTTATTAGTTATCATAGCGTTATGACAGCGTTATTTCATTGTTATTAGTTATCATAGCGTTATTACAGCGTTATTACAGCGTTATTACAGCGTTTTTACAGCGTTATTACATTTTTATTAGTTATCATAGCGTTATTACATTGTTATTAATTATCATAGCGTTATTACAGAGTTATTACATTGTTATTAGTTATCATAGCGTTATTACAGCGTTATTACATTGTTATTAGTTATCATAGCGTTATTATAGCGTTATTACATTGTTATTAGTTATCATAGCGTCCTTACAGCGTTATTACAGCGTTATTACAGCGTTATTAAATTGTTATTAATTGTCATAGCGTTATTACAGCGTTATTACAGCGTTATTACAGCGTTATTACATTGTTATTAGTTATCATAGCGTTATTACAGCGTTATTACAGCGTTATTACATTGTTATTAGTTATCATAGCGTTATTACAGCGTTATTACAGCGTTATTACAGCGTTATTACATTGTTATTAGTTATCATAGCGTTATTACAGCGTTATTACAGTGTTATTACATTGTTATTAGTTATCATAGCGTTATTACAGCGTTATTACAGTGTTATTACATTGTTATTATTTATTATAGCGTTATTACAACGTTATTACAGCGTTATTACATTGTTATTATTTATTATAGCGTTATTACAGCGTTATTACATTGTTATTAGTTATCATAGCATTATTACAGCGTTATTACAGCGTTATTACATTGTTATTAGTTATCATAGCGTTATTACAGTGTTATTACAGTGTTATTACAGCGTTATTACATTGTTATTAGTTATCATAGCGTTATTACAGTGTTATTACAGCGTTATTAAATTGTTATTAGTTATCATAGCGTTATTACAGCGTTATTACATTGTTATTAGTTATCATAGCGTTATTACAGCGTTATTACAGCGTTATTACATTGTTATTAGTTATCATAGCGTTATTACAGCGTTATTACAGCGTTATTACAGTGTTATTACATTGTTATTAGTTATCATAGCGTTATTACAGCGTTATTACATTGTTATTAGTTATCATAGCGTTATTACAGTGTTATTACATTGTTATTAGTTATCATAGCGTTATTACAGCGTTATTACATTGTTATTAGTTATCATAGCGTTATTACAGCGTTATTACAGCGTTATTACATTGTTATTAGTTATCATAGCGTTATTACAGCGTTATTACAGCGTTATTACAGCGTTATTACATTGTTATTAGTTATCATAGCGTTATTACAGCGTTATTACAGTGTTATTACATTGTTATTAGTTATCATAGCGTTATTACAGCGTTATTACAGTGTTATTACATTGTTATTATTTATTATAGCGTTATTACAACGTTATTACAGCGTTATTACATTGTTATTATTTATTATAGCGTTATTACAGCGTTATTACATTGTTATTAGTTATCATAGCATTATTACAGCGTTATTACAGCATTATTACAGTGTTATTAGTTATCATAGCGTTATTACAGCGTTATTACAGTGTTATTAGTTATCATAGCGTTATTACAGCGTTATTACAGCGTTATTAGTTATCATAGCGTTATTACAGCGTTATTACAGTGTTATTACATTGTTATTAGTTATCATAGCGTTATTACAGCGTTATTACAGCGTTATTACAGTGTTAATACATTGTTATTAGTTATCATAGCGTTATTACAGTGTTATTAGTTATCATAGCGTTATTACAGCGTTATTACAGTGTTATTACATTGTTATTAGTTATCATAGCGTTATTACAGCGTTATTACAGTGTTATTACATTGTTATTAGTTATCATAGCGTTATTACAGCGTTATTACAGCGTTATTACAGTGTTATTACATTGTTATTAGTTATCATAGCGTTATTACAGTGTTATTAGTTATCATAGCGTTATTACAGCGTTATTACAGTGTTATTACATTGTTATTAGTTATCATAGCGTTATTACAGCGTTATTACAGCGTTATTACATTGTTATTAGTAATCATAGCGTTATTACGGCGTTATTACAGCGTTATTAAATTGTTATTGGTTATTATAGCGTTATTACAGCGTTATTACAGTGTTATTACATTGTTATTAATTATCATAGCGTTATTACAGCGTTATTACAGCGTTATTACATTGTTATTAATTATCATAGCGTTATTACAGCGTTATTACAGCGTTATTACATTGTTATTAGTTATCATAGCGTTATTAATGCGTTATTACAGCGTTATTACATTGTTATTAGTTATCATAGCGTTATTACAGCGTTATTACAGTGTTATTACATTGTTATTAATTATCATAGCGTTATTACAGCGTTATTACAGAGTTATTACATTGTTATTAGTTATCATAGCGTTATTACAGCGTTATTACAGCGTTATTACATTGCTATTAGTTATCATAGCGTTATTACAGCGTTATTACATTGTTGTTAGTTATCATAGCGTTAATACAGCGTTTTTACATTGTTATTAGTTATCATAGCGTTATTATAGCGTTATTACATTGTTATTAGTTACCATAACGTCCTTACAGCGTTATTACATTGTTATTAGTTATAATAGCGTTATTACAGCATTATTACAGTGTTATTACATTGTTATTAGTAATCATAGCGTTATTACAGCGTTATTACAGTGTTATTACATTGTTATTAGTTATCATAGCGTTATTACAGCATTATTAGATTTTATTAGTTATCATAGCGTTATGACAGCGTTATTTCATTGTTATTAGTTATCATAGCGTTATTACAGCGTTATTACAGCGTTATTACAGCGTTTTTACAGCGTTATTACATTTTTATTAGTTATCATAGCGTTATTACATTGTTATTAATTATCATAGCGTTATTACAGAGTTATTACATTGTTATTAGTTATCATAGCGTTATTACAGCGTTATTACATTGTTATTAGTTATCATAGCGTTATTATAGCGTTATTACATTGTTATTAGTTATCATAGCGTCCTTACAGCGTTATTACAGCGTTATTACAGCGTTATTAAATTGTTATTAATTGTCATAGCGTTATTACAGCGTTATTACAGCGTTATTACAGCGTTATTACATTGTTATTAGTTATCATAGCGTTATTACAGCGTTATTACAGCGTTATTACATTGTTATTAGTTATCATAGCGTTATTACAGCGTTATTACAGCGTTATTACAGCGTTATTACATTGTTATTAGTTATCATAGCGTTATTACAGCGTTATTACAGTGTTATTACATTGTTATTAGTTATCATAGCGTTATTACAGCGTTATTACAGTGTTATTACATTGTTATTATTTATTATAGCGTTATTACAACGTTATTACAGCGTTATTACATTGTTATTATTTATTATAGCGTTATTACAGCGTTATTACATTGTTATTAGTTATCATAGCATTATTACAGCGTTATTACAGCGTTATTACATTGTTATTAGTTATCATAGCGTTATTACAGTGTTATTACAGTGTTATTACAGCGTTATTACATTGTTATTAGTTATCATAGCGTTATTACAGCGTTATTACAGCGTTATTAAATTGTTATTAGTTATCATAGCGTTATTACAGCGTTATTACATTGTTATTAGTTATCATAGCGTTATTACAGCGTTATTACAGCGTTATTACATTGTTATTAGTTATCATAGCGTTATTACAGCGTTATTACAGCGTTATTACAGTGTTATTACATTGTTATTAGTTATCATAGCGTTATTACAGCGTTATTACATTGTTATTAGTTATCATAGCGTTATTACAGTGTTATTACATTGTTATTAGTTATCATAGCGTTATTACAGCGTTATTACAGTGTTATTAGTTATCATAGCGTTATTACAGCGTTATTACAGTGTTATTACAGTGTTATTAGTTATCATAGCGTTATTACAGCGTTATTACAGCGTTATTACAGTGTTATTACAGCGTTATTAGTTATCATAGCGTTATTACAGCGTTATTACAGTGTTATTACATTGTTATTAGTTATCATAGCGTTATTACAGCGTTATTACAGCGTTATTACAGTGTTATTAGTTATAGCGTTATTACAGCGTTATTACAGTGTTATTACATTGTTATTATTTATTATAGCGTTATTACAGCGTTATTACATTGTTATTAGTTATCATAGCGTTATTACAGCGTTATTACAGTGTTATTACATTGTTATTAGTTATCATAGCGTTATTACAGTGTTATTACAGTGTTATTAGTTATCATAGCGTTATTACAGTGTTATTACAGCGTTATTAGTTATCATAGCGTTATTACAGCGTTATTACAGTGTTATTACAGTGTTATTAGTTATCATAGCGTTATTACAGCGTTATTACAGCGTTATTACAGTGTTAATACATTGTTATTAGTTATCATAGCGTTATTACAGTGTTATTAGTTATCATAGCGTTATTACAGCGTTATTACAGTGTTATTACATTGTTATTAGTTATCATAGCGTTATTACAGCGTTATTACAGTGTTATTACATTGTTATTAGTTATCATAGCGTTATTACAGCGTTATTACAGCGTTATTACAGTGTTAATACATTGTTATTAGTTATCATAGCGTTATTACAGTGTTATTAGTTATCATAGCGTTATTACAGCGTTATTACAGTGTTATTACATTGTTATTAGTTATCATAGCGTTATTACAGCGTTATTACAGTGTTATTACATTGTTATTAGTAATCATAGCGTTATTACGGCGTTATTACAGCGTTATTAAATTGTTATTGGTTATTATAGCGTTATTACAGCGTTATTACAGTGTTATTACATTGTTATTAATTATCATAGCGTTATTACAGCGTTATTACAGCGTTATTACATTGTTATTAATTATCATAGCGTTATTACAGCGTTATTACAGCGTTATTACATTGTTATTAGTTATCATAGCGTTATTAATGCGTTATTACAGCGTTATTACATTGTTATTAGTTATCATAGCGTTATTACAGCGTTATTACAGTGTTATTACATTGTTATTAATTATCATAGCGTTATTACAGCGTTATTACAGAGTTATTACATTGTTATTAGTTATCATAGCGTTATTACAGCGTTATTACAGCGTTATTACATTGCTATTAGTTATCATAGCGTTATTACAGCGTTATTACATTGTTGTTAGTTATCATAGCGTTAATACAGCGTTTTTACATTGTTATTAGTTATCATAGCGTTATTATAGCGTTATTACATTGTTATTAGTTACCATAACGTCCTTACAGCGTATTACATTGTTATTAGTTATAATAGCGTTATTACAGCATTATTACAGTGTTATTACATTGTTATTAGTAATCATAGCGTTATTACAGCGTTATTACAGTGTTATTACATTGTTATTAGTTATCATAGCGTTATTACAGCATTATTAGATTTTTATTAGTTATCATAGCGTTATGACAGCGTTATTTCATTGTTATTAGTTATCATAGCGTATTACAGCGTTATTACAGCGTTATTACAGCGTTTTTACAGCGTTATTACATTTTATTAGTTATCATAGCGTTATTACATTGTTATTAGTTATCATAGCGTTATTACAGCGTTATTACATTGTTATTAGTTATCATAGCGTTATTACAGCGTTATTACATTGTTATTAGTTATCATAGCGTTATTATAGCGTTATTACATTGTTATTAGTTATCATAGCGTCCTTACAGCGTTATTACAGCGTTATTACAGCGTTATTAAATTGTTATTAATTGTCATAGCGTTATTACAGCGTTATTACAGCGTTATTACAGCGTTATTACATTGTTATTAGTTATCATAGCGTTATTACAGCGTTATTACAGCGTTATTACATTGTTATTAGTTATCATAGCGTTATTACAGCGTTATTACAGCGTTATTACAGCGTTATTACATTGTTATTAGTTATCATAGCGTTATTACAGCGTTATTACAGTGTTATTACATTGTTATTAGTTATCATAGCGTTATTACAGCGTTATTACAGTGTTATTACATTGTTATTATTTATTATAGCGTTATTACAACGTTATTACAGCGTTATTACATTGTTATTATTTATTATAGCGTTATTACAGCGTTATTACATTGTTATTAGTTATCATAGCATTATTACAGCGTTATTACAGCGTTATTACATTGTTATTAGTTATCATAGCGTTATTACAGTGTTATTACAGTGTTATTACAGCGTTATTACATTGTTATTAATTATCATAGCGTTATTACAGTGTTATTACAGCGTTATTACATTGTTATTAGTTATCATAGCGTTATTACAGCGTTATTACATTGTTATTAGTTATCATAGCGTTATTACAGTGTTATTACAGCGTTATTACATTGTTATTAGTTATCATAGCGTTATTACAGCGTTATTACAGCGTTATTACAGTGTTATTACATTGTTATTAGTTATCATAGCGTTATTACAGCGTTATTACATTGTTATTAGTTATCATAGCGTTATTACAGTGTTATTACATTGTTATTAGTTATCATAGCGTTATTACAGCGTTATTACATTGTTATTAGTTATCATAGCGTTATTACAGCGTTATTACAGCGTTATTACATTGTTATTAGTTATCATAGCGTTATTACAGCGTTATTACAGCGTTATTACAGCGTTATTACATTGTTATTAGTTATCATAGCGTTATTACAGCGTTATTACAGTGTTATTACATTGTTATTAGTTATCATAGCGTTATTACAGCGTTATTACAGTGTTATTACATTGTTATTATTTATTATAGCGTTATTACAACGTTATTACAGCGTTATTACATTGTTATTTATTATAGCGTTATTACAGCGTTATTACATTGTTATTAGTTATCATAGCATTATTACAGCGTTATTACAGCGTTATTACATTGTTATTAGTTATCATAGCGTTATTACAGTGTTATTACAGTGTTATTAGTTATCATAGCGTTATTACAGCGTTATTACAGCGTTATTAGTTATCATAGCGTTATTACTGCGTTATTACAGTGTTATTACATTGTTATTAGTTATCATAGCGTTATTACAGCGTTATTACAGCGTTATTACAGTGTTAATACATTGTTATTAGTTATCATAGCGTTATTACAGTGTTATTAGTTATCATAGCGTTATTACAGCGTTATTACAGTGTTATTACATTGTTATTAGTTATCATAGCGTTATTACAGCGTTATTACAGCGTTATTACATTGTTATAGTAATCATAGCGTTATTACGGCGTTATTACAGCGTTATTAAATTGTTATTGGTTATTATAGCGTTATTACAGCGTTATTACAGTGTTATTACATTGTTATTAATTATCATAGCGTTATTACAGCGTTATTACAGCGTTATTACATTGTTATTAATTATCATAGCGTTATTACAGCGTTATTACAGCGTTATTACATTGTTATTAGTTATCATAGCGTTATTAATGCGTTATTACAGCGTTATTACATTGTTATTAGTTATCATAGCGTTATTACAGCGTTATTACAGTGTTATTACATTGTTATTAATTATCATAGCGTTATTACAGCGTTATTACAGAGTTATTACATTGTTATTAGTTATCATAGCGTTATTACAGCGTTATTACAGCGTTATTACATTGCTATTAGTTATCATAGCGTTATTACAGCGTTATTACATTGTTGTTAGTTATCATAGCGTTAATACAGCGTTTTTACATTGTTATTAGTTATCATAGCGTTATTATAGCGTTATTACATTGTTATTAGTTACCATAACGTCCTTACAGCGTTATTACATTGTTATTAGTTATAATAGCGTTATTACAGCATTATTACAGTGTTATTACATTGTTATTAGTAATCATAGCGTTATTACAGCGTTATTACAGTGTTATTACATTGTTATTAGTTATCATAGCGTTATTACAGCATTATTAGATTTTTATTAGTTATCATAGCGTTATGACAGCGTTATTTCATTGTTATTAGTTATCATAGCGTTATTACAGCGTTATTACAGCGTTATTACAGCGTTTTTACAGCGTTATTACATTTTTATTAGTTATCATAGCGTTATTACATTGTTATTAATTATCATAGCGTTATTACAGAGTTATTACATTGTTATTAGTTATCATAGCGTTATTACAGCGTTATTACATTGTTATTAGTTATCATAGCGTTATTATAGCGTTATTACATTGTTATTAGTTATCATAGCGTCCTTACAGCGTTATTACAGCGTTATTACAGCGTTATTAAATTGTTATTAATTGTCATAGCGTTATTACAGCGTTATTACAGCGTTATTACAGCGTTATTACAGCGTTATTAGTTATCATAGCGTTATTACAGCGTTATTACAGCGTTATTACAGCGTTATTAGTTATCATAGCGTTATTACAGCGTTATTACAGTGTTATTACATTGTTATTAATTATCATAGCGTTATTACAGCGTTATTACAGCGTTATTACATTGTTATTAGTAATCATAGCGTTATTACGGCGTTATTACAGCGTTATTACATTGTTATTAGTTATTATAGCGTTATTACAGCGTTATTACAGTGTTATTACATTGTTATTAATTATCATAGCGTTAGGGTTAGGGGTTAGGGGTTAGGGGTTAGGGTTAGGGGTTAGGGGTTAGGGTGTATTATTCTATCTCGATGACCTCCCCCGTGCTGTCCGCCGACTAACACGGTTTGGAGTAGGAGGCCAAAGGCAATGCACTGGCCGGCGCAAGTATCTCTAGGCCCTCCCAGCTGTGTGCACCTACCCAGCGGAGAAAAGTTAGAAGAGAATTGAAATTGGTTGGGTTTAGGCATTATGTTGTAATGGTTAGGTTTAGAAAAAACCCACCGGTAAGGCGATAGAAGCCATGAATGCTGGCCAAAAGAGCCTACTGAAGGTCAGGATGAGATGTGGCAGAAAGGAGATCCCTATGACAGCCCCCGGGAGACCGCGAGCCAGCTGTATGAAGCAGTCAAGCGACCGTCAACACATCCAGGAAGAGATGAGACGTGGCAGGAAGGAGATCCCTATGACAGCCCCGGGAGACCGCGAGCCAGCTGTATGAAGCAGTCAAGTGACCTTAACCACGACCTGGATGAGATGAGCTAATAAGATGTGGCAGAAAGGAGATCCCCGTGACAGCCCCCGGGAGACCGCGAGACAGCTGTATGAAGCAGTCAAGTGACTGTAAACACATCCTGGAAGAGATGAGATGTGGCAGGAAGGAGATCCCCATGACAGCCCCCGGGAGACCGCGAGCCAGCTGTATGAAGCAGTCAAGTGACCTTAACCACGACCTGGATGAGATGAGCTAATAAGATGTGGCAGGAAGGAGATCCCTATGACAGCCCCCGGGAGACCGCGAGACAGCTGTGTTAAGCAGTCAAATGACTGTAAACACATCCTGGAAGAGATGAGAATGACAGCCCCCGGGAGACCGCGAGACAGCTGCATGAAGCAGTCAAGTGACTGCAATCCATCGTGATGGCTGACTTATTTGAAGAAAGATCCCGAAATCCGGATCCAGGAATCAGTCTGATTTTACATTGGAGAAGTTATCAATCCTACTCTGTAGTCCTATTTATTTGATTAGAAGGCTGTATTAGCCCAATAGACATTGTTATTTATGTTACAATAAATTGTGGGAACATCGTCAGCAGTGTGCCTTGAGATCATTGGGTGTTTCGGCCACTTATCACTGGACACCCTCTCCCAAGGAAGGCCCCGCCGAGATTGATCAAGTCCCGGGGTGTGTCCCAAGGCCAATTGGTTGGTTAACCTTATTGTTAAGTGTTGGCGTTAGCTAGTATTAAAGGTGCTATATTAGTTTTAATAACCTTGAGATGTTTGTGTAGCTGAGCAGTCACTTACAGAGAAGACGAAGTTGTCGTCTAAAGAGATGGATCCATGGGTTGAAAGAGGAATCGCTGTGAAGCCACTGTCTGAAGTACCATGAAGACCCGGCAGGGGGCGCTGCGGAGAACCATGGGGACAGGCCAGGGGGCGCTCTCGAGCTTGCGCAGCCTCCTCTTGTGTCCCAATTACACCGCACGACTCCAAGAGGTAAAGATCCAGGAAGCAAGAAGGAGGGAGGAGTCTGCTGACAACTCCAGTCTGCTGCATGGACGTCTCAGTCAGGGTGCAACATCAATTTTTTAGAACTAGCGTATTTTAACGGTAAAGTGTGGGCTTTTTGGATGCTGAGAGGTAGTATGACTGAATAGCCAATATAAACCCTAACTGCAAGGACCCCAACCGAGAATATAACTCAAAAGGGAGCAAAATCACTCAAAAGGGGCGTGGTCTAAGCCGCTAAGCAAGAAGTAATCCCACTAGAAGTAATTTTCTGGGCGTGTGATATATTGTCGGAAAGCACAGCTTCCTGCTGTAATTCTGACATGATCCAAGCTCACAGGAGAGGATGAGACTGCCTATAACAGCCCCCATGAGTCCATGAGACAGCTGTGAAGAGCTAAGCTACTATCCAGAAGGGGAAAGACTGTATGCAGCAACAGGGAAAGGAAATGGGAGATGTGACTACATCATCACCACTACCCCGCCTGTCTGGGCGTACCCTGGATCCCCCCCACCGCTCATCTCCAGAGAGGGAGAGAGGAAGGGGAGACGTGCTACATGTGGGAGAGAGAGGGAGAGAGAGAGAGAGAAAGGCATCTGGTGCACCTTTGCTTAGAGAGAACCCGGCGATCCGAAGGCACGGGCGGGTTAGGGTGTATTATTCTATCTCGATGACCTCCCCCGTGCTGTCCGCCGACTAACACGGTTTGGAGTAGGAGGCCAAAGGCAATGCACTGGCCGGCGCAAGTATCTCTAGGCCCTCCCAGCTGTGTGCACCTACCCAGCGGAGAAAAGTTAGAAGAGAATTGAAATTGGTTGGGTTTAGGCATTATGTTGTAATGGTTAGGTTTAGAAAAAACCCACCGGTAAGGCGATAGAAGCCATGAATGCTGGCCAAAAGAGCCTACTGAAGGTCAGGATGAGATGTGGCAGAAAGGAGATCCCTATGACAGCCCCCGGGAGACCGCGAGCCAGCTGTATGAAGCAGTCAAGCGACCGTCAACACATCCAGGAAGAGATGAGACGTGGCAGGAAGGAGATCCCTATGACAGCCCCCGGGAGACCGCGAGCCAGCTGTATGAAGCAGTCAAGTGACCTTAACCACGACCTGGATGAGATGAGCTAATAAGATGTGGCAGAAAGGAGATCCCCGTGACAGCCCCCGGGAGACCGCGAGACAGCTGTATGAAGCAGTCAAGTGACTGTAAACACATCCTGGAAGAGATGAGATGTGGCAGGAAGGAGATCCCCATGACAGCCCCCGGGAGACCGCGAGCCAGCTGTATGAAGCAGTCAAGTGACCTTAACCACGACCTGGATGAGATGAGCTAATAAGATGTGGCAGAAAGGAGATCCCCGTGACAGCCCCCGGGAGACCGCGAGACAGCTGTATGAAGCAGTCAAGTGACTGTAAACACATCCTGGAAGAGATGAGATGTGGCAGGAAGGAGATCCCCATGACAGCCCCCGGGAGACCGCGAGCCAGCTGTATGAAGCAGTCAAGTGACCTTAACCACGACCTGGATGAGATGAGCTAATAAGATGTGGCAGGAAGGAGATCCCTATGACAGCCCCCGGGAGACCGCGAGACAGCTGTGTTAAGCAGTCAAATGACTGTAAACACATCCTGGAAGAGATGAGAATGACAGCCCCCGGGAGACCGCGAGACAGCTGCATGAAGCAGTCAAGTGACTGCAATCCATCGTGATGGCTGACTTATTTGAAGAAAGATCCCGAAATCCGGATCCAGGAATCAGTCTGATTTTACATTGGAGAAGTTATCAATCCTACTCTGTATTCCTATTTATTTGATTAGAAGGCTGTATTAGCCCAATAGACATTGTTATTTATGTTACAATAAATTGTGGGAACATCGTCAGCAGTGTGCCTTGAGATCATTGGGTGTTTCGGCCACTTATCACTGGACACCCTCTCCCAAGGAAGGCCCCGCCGAGATTGATCAAGTCCCGGGGTGTGTCCCAAGGCCAATTGGTTGGTTAACCTTATTGTTAAGTGTTGGCGTTAGCTAGTATTAAAGGTGCTATTTAGTTTTAATAACCTTGAGATGTTTGTGTAGCTGAGCAGTCACTTACAGAGAAGACGAAGTTGTCGTCTAAAGAGATGGATCCATGGGTTGAAAGAGGAATCGCTGTGAAGCCACTGTCTGAAGTACCATGAAGACCCGGCAGGGGGCGCTGCGGAGAACCATGGGGACAGGCCAGGGGGCGCTCTCGAGCTTGCGCAGCCTCCTCTTGTGTCCCAATTACACCGCACGACTCCAAGAGGTAAAGATCCAGGAAGCAAGAAGGAGGGAGGAGTCTGCTGACAACTCCAGTCTGCTGCATGGACGTCTCAGTCAGGGTGCAACATCAATTTTTTAGAACTAGCGTATTTTAACGGTAAAGTGTGGGCTTTTTGGATGCTGAGAGGTAGTATGACTGAATAGCCAATATAAACCCTAACTGCAAGGACCCCAACCGAGAATATAACTCAAAAGGGAGCAAAATCACTCAAAAGGGGCGTGGTCTAAGCCGCTAAGCAAGAAGTAATCCCACTAGAAGTAATTTTCTGGGCGTGTGATATATTGTCGGAAAGCACAGCTTCCTGCTGTAATTCTGACATGATCCAAGCTCACAGGAGAGGATGAGACTGCCTATAACAGCCCCCATGAGTCCATGAGACAGCTGTGAAGAGCTAAGCTACTATCCAGAAGGGGAAAGACTGTATGCAGCAACAGGGAAAGGAAATGGGAGATGTGACTACATCATCACCACTACCCCGCCTGTCTGGGCGTACCCTGGATCCCCCCCACCGCTCATCTCCAGAGAGGGAGAGAGGAAGGGGAGACGTGCTACATGTGGGAGAGAGAGGAGAGAGAGAGAGAGAAAGGCATCTGGTGCACCTTTGCTTAGAGAGAACCCGGCGATCCGAAGGCACGGGCGGGTTAGGGTGTATTATTCTATCTCGATGACCTCCCCCGTGCTGTCCGCCGACTAACACGGTTTGGAGTAGGAGGCCAAAGGCAATGCACTGGCCGGCGCAAGTATCTCTAGGCCCTCCCAGCTGTGTGCACCTACCCAGCGGAGAAAAGTTAGAAGAGAATTGAAATTGGTTGGGTTTAGGCATTATGTTGTAATGGTTAGGTTTAGAAAAAACCCACCGGTAAGGCGATAGAAGCCATGAATGCTGGCCAAAAGAGCCTACTGAAGGTCAGGATGAGATGTGGCAGAAAGGAGATCCCTATGACAGCCCCCGGGAGACCGCGAGCCAGCTGTATGAAGCAGTCAAGCGACCGTCAACACATCCAGGAAGAGATGAGACGTGGCAGGAAGGAGATCCCTATGACAGCCCCCGGGAGACCGCGAGCCAGCTGTATGAAGCAGTCAAGTGACCTTAACCACGACCTGGATGAGATGAGCTAATAAGATGTGGCAGAAAGGAGATCCCCGTGACAGCCCCCGGGAGACCGCGAGACAGCTGTATGAAGCAGTCAAGTGACTGTAAACACATCCTGGAAGAGATGAGATGTGGCAGGAAGGAGATCCCCATGACAGCCCCCGGGAGACCGCGAGCCAGCTGTATGAAGCAGTCAAGTGACCTTAACCACGACCTGGATGAGATGAGCTAATAAGATGTGGCAGGAAGGAGATCCCTATGACAGCCCCGGGAGACCGCGAGACAGCTGTGTTAAGCAGTCAAATGACTGTAAACACATCCTGGAAGAGATGAGAATGACAGCCCCCGGGAGACCGCGAGACAGCTGCATGAAGCAGTCAAGTGACTGCAATCCATCGTGATGGCTGACTTATTTGAAGAAAGATCCCGAAATCCGGATCCAGGAATCAGTCTGATTTTACATTGGAGAAGTTATCAATCCTACTCTGTAGTCCTATTTATTTGATTAGAAGGCTGTATTAGCCCAATAGACATTGTTATTTATGTTACAATAAATTGTGGGAACATCGTCAGCAGTGTGCCTTGAGATCATTGGGTGTTTCGGCCACTTATCACTGGACACCCTCTCCCAAGGAAGGCCCCGCCGAGATTGATCAAGTCCCGGGGTGTGTCCCAAGGCCAATTGGTTGGTTAACCTTATTGTTAAGTGTTGGCGTTAGCTAGTATTAAAGGTGCTATATTAGTTTTAATAACCTTGAGATGTTTGTGTAGCTGAGCAGTCACTTACAGAGAAGACGAAGTTGTCGTCTAAAGAGATGGATCCATGGGTTGAAAGAGGAATCGCTGTGAAGCCACTGTCTGAAGTACCATGAAGACCCGGCAGGGGGCGCTGCGGAGAACCATGGGGACAGGCCAGGGGGCGCTCTCGAGCTTGCGCAGCCTCCTCTTGTGTCCCAATTACACCGCACGACTCCAAGAGGTAAAGATCCAGGAAGCAAGAAGGAGGGAGGAGTCTGCTGACAACTCCAGTCTGCTGCATGGACGTCTCAGTCAGGGTGCAACATCAATTTTTTAGAACTAGCGTATTTTAACGGTAAAGTGTGGGCTTTTTGGATGCTGAGAGGTAGTATGACTGAATAGCCAATATAAACCCTAACTGCAAGGACCCCAACCGAGAATATAACTCAAAAGGGAGCAAAATCACTCAAAAGGGGCGTGGTCTAAGCCGCTAAGCAAGAAGTAATCCCACTAGAAGTAATTTTCTGGGCGTGTGATATATTGTCGGAAAGCACAGCTTCCTGCTGTAATTCTGACATGATCCAAGCTCACAGGAGAGGATGAGACTGCCTATAACAGCCCCCATGAGTCCATGAGACAGCTGTGAAGAGCTAAGCTACTATCCAGAAGGGGAAAGACTGTATGCAGCAACAGGGAAAGGAAATGGGAGATGTGACTACATCATCACCACTACCCCGCCTGCCTGGGCGTACCCTGGATCCCCCCCACCGCTCATCTCCAGAGAGGGAGAGAGGAAGGGGAGACGTGCTACATGTGGGAGAGAGAGGGAGAGAGAGAGAGAGAGAAAGGCATCTGGTGCACCTTTGCTTAGAGAGAACCCGGCGATCCGAAGGCACGGGCGGGTTAGGGTGTATTATTCTATCTCGATGACCTCCCCCGTGCTGTCCGCCGACTAACACGGTTTGGAGTAGGAGGCCAAAGGCAATGCACTGGCCGGCGCAAGTATCTCTAGGCCCTCCCAGCTGTGTGCACCTACCCAGCGGAGAAAAGTTAGAAGAGAATTGAAATTGGTTGGGTTTAGGCATTATGTTGTAATGGTTAGGTTTAGAAAAAACCCACCGGTAAGGCGATAGAAGCCATGAATGCTGGCCAAAAGAGCCTACTGAAGGTCAGGATGAGATGTGGCAGAAAGGAGATCCCTATGACAGCCCCCGGGAGACCGCGAGCCAGCTGTATGAAGCAGTCAAGCGACCGTCAACACATCCAGGAAGAGATGAGACGTGGCAGGAAGGAGATCCCTATGACAGCCCCCGGGAGACCGCGAGCCAGCTGTATGAAGCAGTCAAGTGACCTTAACCGACCTGGATGAGATGAGCTAATAAGATGTGGCAGAAAGGAGATCCCCGTGACAGCCCCCGGGAGACCGCGAGACAGCTGTATGAAGCAGTCAAGTGACTGTAACACATCCTGGAAGAGATGAGATGTGGCAGGAAGGAGATCCCATGACAGCCCCCGGAGACCGCGAGCCAGCTGTATGAAGCAGTCAAGTGACTTAACCACACCTGATGAGATGAGCTAATAAGATGTGGCAGGAAGAGATCCCTATGACAGCCCCCGGGAGACCGCGAGACAGCTGTGTTAAGCAGTCAATGACTGTAACACATCCTGGAAGAGATGAGAATGACAGCCCCCGGGAGACCGCGAGACAGCTGCATGAAGCAGTCAAGTGACTGCAATCCATCGTGATGGCTGACTTATTTGAAGAAAGATCCCGAAATCCGGATCCAGGAATCAGTCTGATTTTACATTGGAGAAGTTATCAATCCTACTCTGTAGTCCTATTTATTTGATTAGAAGGCTGTATTAGCCCAATAGACATTGTTATTTATGTTACAATAAATTGTGGGAACATCGTCAGCAGTGTGCCTTGAGATCATTGGGTGTTTCGGCCACTTATCACTGGACACCCTCTCCCAAGGAAGGCCCCGCCGAGATTGATCAAGTCCCGGGGTGTGTCCCAAGGCCAATTGGTTGGTTAACCTTATTGTTAAGTGTTGGCGTTAGCTAGTATTAAAGGTGCTATATTAGTTTTAATAACCTTGAGATGTTTGTGTAGCTGAGCAGTCACTTACAGAGAAGACGAAGTTGTCGTCTAAAGAGATGGATCCATGGGTTGAAAGAGGAATCGCTGTGAAGCCACTGTCTGAAGTACCATGAAGACCCGGCAGGGGGCGCTGCGGAGAACCATGGGGACAGGCCAGGGGGCGCTCTCGAGCTTGCGCAGCCTCCTCTTGTGTCCCAATTACACCGCACGACTCCAAGAGGTAAAGATCCAGGAAGCAAGAAGGAGGGAGGAGTCTGCTGACAACTCCAGTCTGCTGCATGGACGTCTCAGTCAGGGTGCAACATCAATTTTTTAGAACTAGCGTATTTTAACGGTAAAGTGTGGGCTTTTTGGATGCTGAGAGGTAGTATGGCTGAATAGCCATATAAACCCTAACTGCAAGGACCCCAACCGAGAATATAACTCAAAAGGGAGCAAAATCACTCAAAAGGGGCGTGGTCTAAGCCGCTAAGCAAGAAGTAATCCCACTAGAAGTAATTTTCTGGGCGTGTGATATATTGTCGGAAAGCACAGCTTCCTGCTGTAATTCTGACATGATCCAAGCTCACAGGAGAGGATGAGACTGCCTATAACAGCCCCATGAGTCCATGAGACAGCTGTGAAGAGCTAAGCTACTATCCAGAAGGGGAAAGACTGTATGCAGCAACAGGGAAAGGAAATGGGAGATGTGACTACATCATCACCACTACCCCGCCTGTCTGGGCGTACCCTGGATCCCCCCCACCGCTCATCTCCAGAGAGGGAGAGAGGAAGGGGAGACGTGCTACATGTGGGAGAGAGAGGGAGAGAGAGAGAGAGAAAGGCATCTGGTGCACCTTTGCTTAGAGAGAACCCGGCGATCCGAAGGCACGGGCGGGTTAGGGTGTATTATTCTATCTCGATGACCTCCCCCGTGCTGTCCGCCGACTAACACGGTTTGGAGTAGGAGGCCAAAGGCAATGCACTGGCCGGCGCAAGTATCTCTAGGCCCTCCCAGCTGTGTGCACCTACCCAGCGGAGAAAAGTTAGAAGAGAATTGAAATTGGTTGGGTTTAGGCATTATGTTGTAATGGTTAGGTTTAGAAAAAACCCACCGGTAAGGCGATAGAAGCCATGAATGCTGGCCAAAAGAGCCTACTGAAGGTCAGGATGAGATGTGGCAGAAAGGAGATCCCTATGACAGCCCCCGGGAGACCGCGAGCCAGCTGTATGAAGCAGTCAAGCGACCGTCAACACTCCAGGAAGAGATGAGAGTGGCAGGAAGGAGATCCCTATGACAGCCCCCGGGAGACCGCGAGCCAGCTGTATGAAGCAGTCAAGTGACCTTAACCACGACCTGGATAGATGAGCTAATAAGATGTGGCAGAAAGGAGATCCCCGTGACAGCCCCCGGGAGACCGCGAGACAGCTGTATGAAGCAGTCAAGTGACTGTAAACACATCCTGGAAGAGATGAGATGTGGCAGGAAGGAGATCCCCATGACAGCCCCCGGGAGACCGCGAGCCAGCTGTATGAAGCAGTCAGTGACTTAACCACGACCTGGATGAGAAGCTAATCGATGTGGCAGGAAGGAGATCCCTATGACAGCCCCCGGGAGACCGCGAGACAGCTGTGTTAAGCATCAGTAAACTCCTGAAGAGATGAGAATGACAGCCCCCGGAGACCGCGAGACAGCTGCATGAAGCAGTCAAGTGACTGCAATCCTCGTGATGGCTGACTTATTTGAAGAAAGATCCAGAAATCCGGATCCAGGAATCAGTCTGATTTTACATTGGAGAGTTATTAATCCTACTCTGTAGTCCTATTTATTTGATTAGAAGGCTGTATTAGCCCAATAGACATTGTTATTTATGTTACAATAAATTGTGGGAACATCGTCAGCAGTGTGCCTTGAGATCATTGGGTGTTTCGGCCACTTATCACTGGACACCCTCTCCCAAGGAAGGCCCCGCCGAGATTGATCAAGTCCCGGTGTGTCCCAAGGCCAATTGGTTGGTTAACCTTATTGTTAAGTGTTGGCGTTAGCTAGTATTAAAGGTGCTATTTAGTTTTAATAACCTTGAGATGTTTGTGTAGCTGAGCAGTCACTTACAGAGAAGACGAAGTTGTCGTCTAAGAGATGGATCCATGGGTTGAAAGAGGAATCGCTGTGAAGCCACTGTCTGAAGTACCATGAAGACCCGGCAGGGGCGCTGCGGAGAACCATGGGGACAGGCCAGGGGCGCTCTCGAGCTTGCGCAGCCTCCTCTTGTGTCCCAATTACACCGCACGACTCCAAGAGGTAAAGATCCAGGAAGCAAGAAGGAGGGAGGAGTCTGCTGACAACTCCAGTCTGCTGCATGGACGTCTCAGTCAGGGTGCAACATCAATTTTTTAGAACTAGCGTATTTTAACGGTAAAGTGTGGGCTTTTTGGATGCTGAGAGGTAGTATGGCTGAATAGCCAATATAAACCCTAACTGCAAGGACCCCAACCGAGAATATAACTCAAAAGGGAGCAAAATCACTCAAAAGGGGCGTGGTCTAAGCCGCTAAGCAAGAAGTAATCCCTAGAAGTAATTTTCTGGGCGTGTGATATATTGTCGGAAAGCACAGCTTCCTGCTGTAATTCTGACATGATCCAAGCTCACAGGAGATGAGACTGCCTATAACAGCCCCCATGAGTCCATGAGACAGCTGTGAAGAGCTAAGCTACTATCCAAAGGGAAAGACTGTATGCAGCAACAGGGAAAGGAAATGGGAGATGTGACTACATCATCACCACTACCCCCCGCCTGTCTGGCGTACCCTGGATCCCCCCCACCGCTCATCTCCAGAGAGGAGAGAGGAAGGGGAGACGTGCTACATGTGGGAGAGAGAGGGAGAGAGAGAGAGAAAGGCATCTGGTGCACCTTTGCTTAGAGAGAACCCGGCGATCCGAAGGCACGGGCGGGTTAGGGTGTATTATTCTATCTCGATGACCTCCCCCGTGCTGTCCGCCGACTAACACGGTTTGGAGTAGGAGGCCAAAGGCAATGCACTGGCCGCGCAAGTATCTCTAGGCCCTCCCAGCTGTGTGCACCTACCCAGCGGAGAAAAGTTAGAAGAGAATTGAAATTGGTTGGGTTTAGGCATTATGTTTAATGGTTAGGTTTAGAAAAAACCCACCGGTAAGGCGATAGAAGCCATGAATGCTGGCCAAAGAGCCTACTGAAGGTCAGGATGAGATGTGGCAGAAAGGAGATCCCTATGACAGCCCCCGGGAGACCGCGAGCCAGCTGTATGAAGCAGTCAAGCGACCGTCAACACATCCAGGAAAGATGAGATGTGGCAGGAAGGAGATCCCTATGACAGCCCCCGGGACCGCGAGCCAGCTGTATGAAGCAGTCAAGTGACCTTAACCACACCTGGATAGATGGCTAATAATGTGGCAGAAAGGAGATCCCCGTGACAGCCCCCGGGAGACCGCGAGACAGCTGTATGAAGCATCAAGTGACTGTAAACACATCCTGGAAGAGATGAATGTGGCAGAAGGAGATCCCCATGACAGCCCCCGGGAGACCGCGAGCCAGCTGTATGAAGCAGTCAAGTGACCTTAACCACGACCTGGATGAGATGACTAATGTGGCAGAAGAGATCATGACAGCCCCCGGAGACCGCGAGACGCTGTGTTAAGCTCAAATGACTAAACTGGAGAGATGAATGACAGCCCCCGGAGACCGCGAGACAGCTGCATGAGCAGTCAAGTGACTGCAATCCATCGTGATGGCTGACTTATTTGAAGAAAGATCCCGAAATCCGGATCCAGGAATCAGTCTGATTTTACATTGGAGAAGTTATAATCCTACTCTGTAGTCCTATTTATTTGATTAGAAGGCTGTATTAGCCCAATAGACATTGTTATTTATGTTACAATAAATTGTGGGAACATCGTCAGCAGTGTGCCTTGAGATCATTGGGTGTTTCGGCCACTTATCACTGGACACCCTCTCCCAAGGAAGGCCCCGCCGAGATTGATCAAGTCCCGGGTGTGTCCCAAGGCCAATTGGTTGGTTACCTTATTGTTAAGTGTTGGCGTTAGCTAGTATTAAAGGTGCTTATTAGTTTTAATAACCTTGAGATGTTTGTGTAGCTGAGCAGTCACTTACAGAGAAGACGAAGTTGTCGTCTAAAGAGATGGATCCATGGGTTGAAAGAGGAATCGCTGTGAAGCCACTGTCTGAAGTACCATGAAGACCCGGCAGGGGGCGCTGCGGAGAACCATGGGGACAGGCCAGGGGCGCTCTCGAGCTTGCGCAGCCTCCTCTTGTGTCCCAATTACACCGCACGACTCCAAGAGGTAAAGATCCAGGAAGCAAGAAGGAGGAGGAGTCTGCTGACAACTCCAGTCTGCTGCATGGACTCTCAGTCAGGGTGCAACATCAATTTTTTAGAACTAGCGTATTTTAACGGTAAAGTGTGGGCTTTTTGGATGCTGAGAGGTAGTATGACTGAATAGCCAATATAAACCCTAACTGCAAGGACCCCAACCGAGAATATAACTCAAAAGGGAGCAAAATCACTCAAAGGGGCGTGGTCTAAGCCGCTAAGCAAGAAGTAATCCCCTAGAAGTAATTTTCTGGGCGTGTGATATATTGTCGGAAAGCACAGCTTCCTGCTGTAATTCTGACATGATCCAAGCTCACAGGAGAGGATGAGACTGCCTATAACAGCCCCCATGAGTCCATGAGACAGCTGTGAAGAGCTAAGCTACTATCCAGAAG
>NW_024042669.1:0-17681 GCF_014851395.1 Micropterus salmoides | reverse complement strand
AGGAGGACAGGTGCAGACAGATAGATGAGGGAGAGGAAGAAAGTCAGGAAAGAGAGAAGGGAGGAAAGGGGGAGACTGAGGATCTGTGGGCCCGTTCGTCCCCTGCTCTGTCATCGTGGCCGTGGAGAGGAGACACGGTCCGGCCGGTGTTGTGATGTCTGGCGGAGGACGTCCACTGCAGGTGGGGCGTGTACCTCCGCTGTCACGCTGAGCTGACGAGCCGGCGCTGGGTTCCCCTGCGCTGCAGGGGGCCGGCGTGGAGGCTGGGTGGCGGCAGGTGGTTGTGCAGGTTCTGGAGCCGCTGGTGTGGGCGGTGGAGCCGCCGGCGTAGAAGGTGGGGCCGCTGGTGGCCGTAGAGTCTGAGCAGTCCCAGGTTGAATGCCAACCGGCCCGGGGGGCAGAGCTGTCGCCGTCTGAGTCTGTGTGGAAGGCTGTGCGTCGTCTATCTGTGTGGTGCTGGCCACTGTTAAGGTCGGGTCCACTACTACTGCTTGTGCTGCTGCGGATGTGTGGGCTGGCGGGCCAGGCTCGGCGTGAGCCGGTGGGGTTCTGGAGAGGCGCTGGATCAGGAGCACCTGTGTGTCATCCAGCGTATCTTGGTGCAGTCTGCGCCCAAAATGGCGTCTGGCCCAGGCTGAGGCTACCTCAAAGTTCTCTCGCCAGTCAGTCACTTCTAACTCTACCAGTATCTGCAGGTCCGTCTGAATGCAGTCCCTGTAGTGGTCACTGAGTATCAGCAGTGTGTTGTAGGCCCAGTTTCTGGCGTTACCGTCAATGAGTGACAGGGTCGTGGCGTTTGGAGCCGCCGGTTTGATAACAGTGGCCAGATTGTGGGTCATCTTAGTGATGGAGTTGGGTGGTTCTGGTGCCATGACCTTGCTAAGGTGGTGTTTAGCTTTGATCAGTCTGTAAACCACTCTGGTTCTAAAGGTAAAGTCTGGGTCAGACGGCGGAGGGTCGCCTGTGCCGCGTTGCCCTCGGGTCGCTCTATTGAACCCCTCGTACCTGTTGCTGCGTTTGGAGAAGTCGGTCCTGGTTCGGACCGGTGGAGGTCCGCGATGGTCCTCTCTGTGCGGGGGCTCGCGGCGGTAGGTCCGCGTAGCTGGCGGGGCCCTGACGGCCGCTGCGTAGGAGCGGGGAGGCTGCCGCGGCTCGTGGTAGCGGCGGGAGTACGGGCTCTCTCTTACCCGTGAAGGTGGCGAGCGGCCCCGCTGCTGCATCCGTCCGTGTCGGTAGTGGACCCGCGTCCAGTCCTCCTCTCCTCGGTGCGTCATGTTTGCGGTGTTCAGCAGGTTTTTCAGTGTGTGGCAGTGTCGGGAAGACAGCTAGCTAGCACTTCAAAACTAAGCTAAACAGTAAAAAAGTGAAAAAAGCCAGTCGTGATGGTTCGTTTGCAAGGTTTTATTATTATAAAAAAATAAATAAATAATAAACCCGCAGTAATGCAACGTTTCGGTCATTAAAAGGACCTTCTTCAGGCATTAAATTCTTACTGTGCGTTGAGTTCTGTAGTACAAAAACGAGCAAAAACAGGGTCTGAGAGCGGGACAGGAAGTCCAACTTCTATGACCCTTGACCCCTCCCACCTGGGAAGTGAGAGATCCTCCAGTGGCGCCCCCTAGTGGGTAGTCATTTTGTAGTTTTTAACCTAAAGTACTTGTAGTGCCAAATCAGTTTGAAATTAACACTCAGTGTGTATCAATTACAGTAATTAAAATATCCTGATTGGTTAGGTTTAGGTCAGAGGGTCAGATGGTTAAGGTTAGGGCTCAATTAACCTGGTAAGGCTGTATGAAATTGTACTGCCTGCCCCACACTATCAGGCCATGTCAGACACTCACACACACCATCACATATACTTGACTAATATAAAGAAAATTAATCCAAAATTTGAAAGATACTCATAAAAGCACAGTGCAGTGGTCACAAGGTGAGTGACATCATGCAACATTTGTAATAACCCCATAAAATAGAGGAAGCTGCAATCACCTTCAGCATGAGAGCCCAGAGCACAAAGGAGTATGAAAAGTGGAACATTTGCCTTTGAAAATTGCAGTGTATACAAAATCAACATGGGCTGACCAAGAAGGCTGAGGTAGCAGTGGCTGAAGTGCTGTGCCAAAATCCCTGTATAAATGAACCATACATTAAAACAGCCAGAGGACACCATGGAAGAACCGAGAATTTGATGTGCCCCGAGGTGATGCATACTGAACATATGAACATATATACAAAAATGCCCCTGCTGTGGGTACAAGTGTAAAATTGTGGTGGAGAGCCACGCTGAGAGGAGGGCATCAGAGCAGCAGGCAGCGAGGCGCGGGCCGGTTAGGGAAGAAAAAATTGAAATGTCGACGCCGAAGGCGGCGACATTGAATGCACAGGCCATCAGCTGCCAGCTAGCTCCTAGCCCCCTTCCCATCGAGGCCCCCTGGAATAAAAGTGCCCAGACGGTGAATACAGAGCCTCTCCTCAGGCCGTCTCTGAGCTGTGGACCAGTAGGGGTCACACTGCAGGATCAGTGCGGTGAGTTGGGACCAGCCATGCTCAATAAAATGTTTGACCAGTGAGATGTGTGTCTTTTTCTTCCTCCCAATGTTGTATCTGTATTGTGTAAACCTGGTCAAAAGGGTGTTCCCCGTCTCCCCAACATACTGAATGTTACACTGCCTACATCTAATCATTCAAAACCCCCATGATCAGCCACTTGTTCCTGGCTTACAGGAACCTCTTTTTCATTTTCCTACTGGTGTTAGTGTGTCGTGTGGGGCGACGTGCCGGTGTGTTTGCTGCTGTTGCAGCAGCAGCTGCAGGTGGGTCAAAGGTCAGCTGTCTTTGAACAGGCCCCAAAGCAGTTTTTGGGGCAGGAGGCAGAGGTGCTACCTGCGGAGATGCCTCCACCACGATTACCTCGTCGGCCGTGGCCGTGGCGCTGGGGTCCTCAGGAGGAGCTGGAGGTTGAGGTGAGCTGGGGGCCACGCTACGGCGCCCCGTGGTGCGCCTGGGTCTCTGCTCCTGGGGCTTCAGCCACGTGTCAGGGACGAACTCAGAAGACGGAGAGAGAGAGGGAGGGACAGGTGCAGACAGATAGATGAGGGGAGAGGAGAGAAAGTCAGGAAAGAGAGAAGGGAGGAAAGGGGAGACTGAGGATCTGTGGGCCCGTTCGTCCCCTGCTCTGTCAT
The DNA here is from genome assembly GCF_014851395.1 of Micropterus salmoides. NCBI lineage: Eukaryota > Metazoa > Chordata > Actinopteri > Centrarchiformes > Centrarchidae > Micropterus > Micropterus salmoides. The sequence goes on along the minus strand of NW_024042669.1, from coordinate 14,499 downwards.
CGTGGCCGTGGAGAGGAGACACGGTCCGGCCGGTGTTGTGATGTCTGGCAGGAGGACGTCCACTGCAGGTGGGGCGTGTACCTCCGCTGTCACGCTGAGCTGACGAGCCGGCGCTGGGTTCCCCTGCGCTGCAGGGGGCCGGCGTGGAGGCTGGGTGGCGGCAGGTGGTTGTGCAGGTTCTGGAGCCGCTGGTGTGGGCGGTGGAGCCGCCGGCGTAGAAGGTGGGGCCGCTGGTGGCCGTAGAGTCTGAGCAGTCCCAGGTTGAATGCCAACCGGCCCGGGGGGCAGAGCTGTCGCCGTCTGAGTCTGTGTGGAAGGCTGTGCGTCGTCTATCTGTGTGGTGCTGGCCACTGTTAAGGTCGGGTCCACTACTACTGCTTGTGCTGCTGCGGATGTGTGGGCTGGCGGGCCAGGCTCGGCGTGAGCCGGTGGGGTTCTGGAGAGGCGCTGGATCAGGAGCACCTGTGTGTCATCCAGCGTATCTTGGTGCAGTCTGCGCCCAAAATGGCGTCTGGCCCAGGCTGAGGCTACCTCAAAGTTCTCTCGCCAGTCAGTCACTTCTAACTCTACCAGTATCTGCAGGTCCGTCTGAATGCAGTCCCTGTAGTGGTCACTGAGTATCAGCAGTGTGTTGTAGGCCCAGTTTCTGGCGTTACCGTCAATGAGTGACAGGGTCGTGGCGTTTGGAGCCGCCGGTTTGATAACAGTGGCCAGATTGTGGGTCATCTTAGTGATGGAGTTGGGTGTTCTGGTGCCATGACCTTGCTAAGGTGGTGTTTAGCTTTGATCAGTCTGTAAACCACTCTGGTTCTAAAGGTAAAGTCTGGGTCAGACGGCGGAGGGTCGCCTGTGCCGCGTTGCCCTCGGGTCGCTCTATTGAACCCCTCGTACCTGTTGCTGCGTTTGGAGAAGTCGGTCCTGGTTCGGACCGGTGGAGGTCCGCGATGGTCCTCTCTGTGCGGGGGCTCGCGGCGGTAGGTCCGCGTAGCTGGCGGGGCCCTGACGGCCGCTGCGTAGGAGCGGGGAGGCTGCCGCGGCTCGTGGTAGCGGCGGGAGTACGGGCTCTCTCTTACCCGTGAAGGTGGCGAGCGGCCCCTGCTGCATCCGTCCGTGTCGGTAGTGGACCCGCGTCCAGTCCTCCTCTCCTCGGTGCGTCATGTTTGCGGTGTTCAGCAGGTTTTTCAGTGTGGGCAGTGTCGGGAAGACAGCTAGCTAGCACTTCAAAACTAAGCTAAACAGTAAAAAAGTGAAAAAAGCCAGTCGTGATGGTTCGTTTGCAAGGTTTTATTATTATAAAAAATAATAAATAATAAACCCGCAGTAATGCAACGTTTCGGTCATTAAAAGGACCTTCTTCAGGCATTAAATTCTTACTGTGCGTTGAGTTCTGTAGTACAAAAACGAGCAAAAACAGGGTCTGAGAGCGGGACAGGAAGTCAGCAACTTCTATGACCCTTGACCCCTCCCACCACCTGGGAAGTGAGAGATCCTCCAGTGGCGCCCCCTAGTGGGTAGTCATTTTGTAGTTTTTAACCTAAAGTACTTGTAGTGCCAAATCAGTTTGAAATTAACACTCAGTGTGTATCAATTACAGTAATTAAAATATCCTGATTGGTTAGGTTTAGGTCAGAGGGTCAGATGGTTAAGGTTAGGGCTCAATTAACCTGGTAAGGCTGTATGAAATTGTACTGCCTGCCCCACACTATCAGGCCATGTCAGACACTCACACACACCATCACATATACTTGACTAATATAAAGAAAATTAATCCAAAATTTGAAAGATACTCATAAAAGCAGTGCAGTGGTCACAAGGTGAGTGACATCATGCAACATTTGTAATAACCCCATAAAATAGAGGAAGCTGCAATCACCTTCAGCATGAGAGCCCAGAGCACAAAGGAGTATGAAAAGTGGAACATTTGCCTTTGAAAATTGCAGTGTATACAAAATCAACATGGGCTGACCAAGAAGGCTGAGGTAGCAGTGGCTGAAGTGCTGTGCCAAAATCCCTGTATAAATGAACCATACATTAAAACAGCCAGAGGACACCATGGAAGAACCGAGAATTTGATGTGCCCCGAGGTGATGCATACTGAACATATGAACATATATACAAAAATGCCCCTGCTGTGGGTACAAGTGTAAAATTGTGGTGGAGAGCCACGCTGAGAGGAGGGCATCAGAGCAGCAGGCAGCGAGGCGCGGGCCGGTTAGGGAAGAAAAAATTGAAATGTCGACGCCGAAGGCGGCGACATTGAATGCACAGGCCATCAGCTGCCAGCTAGCTCCTAGCCCCCACTTCCCATCGAGGCCCCCTGGAATAAAAGTGCCCAGACGGTGAATACAGAGCCTCTCCTCAGGCCGTCTCTGAGCTGTGGACCAGTAGGGGTCACACTGCAGGATCAGTGCGGTGAGTTGGGACCAGCCATGCTCAATAAAATGTTTGACCAGTGAGATGTGTGTCTTTTTCTTCCTCCCAATGTTGTATCTGTATTGTGTAAACCTGGTCAAAAGGGTGTTCCCCGTCTCCCCAACATACTGAATGTTACACTGCCTACATCTAATCATTCAAAACCCCCATGATCAGCCACTTGTTCCTGGCTTACAGGAACCTCTTTTTCATTTTCCTACTGGTGTTAGTGTGTCGTGTGGGGCGACGTGCCGGTGTGTTTGCTGCTGTTGCAGCAGCAGCTGCAGGTGGGTCAAAGGTCAGCTGTCTTTGAACAGGCCCCAAAGCAGTTTTTGGGGCAGGAGGCAGAGGTGCTACCTGCGGAGATGCCTCCACCACGATTACCTCGTCGGCCGTGGCCGTGGCGCTGGGGTCCTCAGGAGGAGCTGGAGGTTGAGGTGAGCTGGGGGCCACGCTACGGCGCCCCGTGGTGCGCCTGGGTCTCTGCTCCTGGGGCTTCAGCCACGTGTCAGGGACGAACTCAGAAGACGGAGAGAGAGAGGGAGGGAGGACAGGTGCAGACAGATAGATGAGGGAGAGGAGAGAAAGTCAGGAAAGAGAGAAGGGAGGAAAGGGGGAGACTGAGGATCTGTGGGCCCGTTCGTCCCCTGCTCTGTCATCGTGGCCGTGGAGAGGAGACACGGTCCGGCCGGTGTTGTGATGTCTGGCAGGAGGACGTCCACTGCAGGTGGGGCGTGTACCTCCGCTGTCACGCTGAGCTGACGAGCCGGCGCTGGGTTCCCCTGCGCTGCAGGGGGCCGGCGTGGAGGCTGGGTGGCGGCAGGTGGTTGTGCAGGTTCTGGAGCCGCTGGTGTGGGCGGTGGAGCCGCCGGCGTAGAAGGTGGGGCCGCTGGTGGCCGTAGAGTCTGAGCAGTCCCAGGTTGAATGCCAACCGGCCCGGGGGGCAGAGCTGTCGCCGTCTGAGTCTGTGTGGAAGGCTGTGCGTCGTCTATCTGTGTGGTGCTGGCCACTGTTAAGGTCGGGTCCACTACTACTGCTTGTGCTGCTGCGGATGTGTGGGCTGGCGGGCCAGGCTCGGCGTGAGCCTGGGGTTCTGGAGAGGCGCTGGATCAGGAGCACCTGTGTGTCATCCAGCGTATCTTGGTGCAGTCTGCGCCCAAAATGGCGTCTGGCCCAGGCTGAGGCTACCTCAAAGTTCTCTCGCCAGTCAGTCACTTCTAACTCTACCAGTATCTGCAGGTCCGTCTGAATGCAGTCCCTGTAGTGGTCACTGAGTATCAGCAGTGTGTTGTAGGCCCAGTTTCTGGCGTTACCGTCAATGAGTGACAGGGTCGTGGCGTTTGGAGCCGCCGGTTTGATAACAGTGGCCAGATTGTGGGTCATCTTAGTGATGGAGTTGGGTGGTTCTGGTGCCATGACCTTGCTAAGGTGGTGTTTAGCTTTGATCAGTCTGTAAACCACTCTGGTTCTAAAGGTAAAGTCTGGGTCAGACGGCGGAGGGTCGCCTGTGCCGCGTTGCCCTCGGGTCGCTCTATTGAACCCCTCGTACCTGTTGCTGCGTTTGGAGAAGTCGGTCCTGGTTCGGACCGGTGGAGGTCCGCGATGGTCCTCTCTGTGCGGGGGCTCGCGGCGGTAGGTCCGCGTAGCTGGCGGGGCCCTGACGGCCGCTGCGTAGGAGCGGGGAGGCTGCCGCGGCTCGTGGTAGCGGCGGGAGTACGGGCTCTCTCTTACCCGTGAAGGTGGCGAGCGGCCCCGCTGCTGCATCCGTCCGTGTCGGTAGTGGACCCGCGTCCAGTCCTCCTCTCCTCGGTGCGTCATGTTTGCGGTGTTCAGCAGGTTTTTCAGTGTGTGGCAGTGTCGGGAAGACAGCTAGCTAGCACTTCAAAACTAAGCTAAACAGTAAAAAAGTGAAAAAAGCCAGTCGTGATGGTTCGTTTGCAAGGTTTTATTATTATAAAAAAATAAATAATAATAAACCCGCAGTAATGCAACGTTTCGGTCATTAAAAGGACCTTCTTCAGGCATTAAATTCTTACTGTGCGTTGAGTTCTGTAGTACAAAAACGAGCAAAAACAGGGTCTGAGAGCGGGACAGGAAGTCAGCAACTTCTATGACCCTTGACCCCTCCCACCACCTGGGAAGTGAGAGATCCTCCAGTGGCGCCCCCTAGTGGGTAGTCATTTTGTAGTTTTTAACCTAAAGTACTTGTAGTGCCAAATCAGTTTGAAATTAACACTCAGTGTGTATCAATTACAGTAATTAAAATATCCTGATTGGTTAGGTTTAGGTCAGAGGGTCAGATGGTTAAGGTTAGGGCTCAATTAACCTGGTAAGGCTGTATGAAATTGTACTGCCTGCCCCACACTATCAGGCCATGTCAGACACTCACACACACCATCACATATACTTGACTAATATAAAGAAAATTAATCCAAAATTTGAAAGATACTCATAAAAGCACAGTGCAGTGGTCACAAGGTGAGTGACATCATGCAACATTTGTAATAACCCCATAAAATAGAGGAAGCTGCAATCACCTTCAGCATGAGAGCCCAGAGCACAAAGGAGTATGAAAAGTGGAACATTTGCCTTTGAAAATTGCAGTGTATACAAAATCAACATGGGCTGACCAAGAAGGCTGAGGTAGCAGTGGCTGAAGTGCTGTGCCAAAATCCCTGTATAAATGAACCATACATTAAAACAGCCAGAGGACACCATGGAAGAACCGAGAATTTGATGTGCCCCGAGGTGATGCATACTGAACATATGAACATATATACAAAAATGCCCCTGCTGTGGGTACAAGTGTAAAATTGTGGTGGAGAGCCACGCTGAGAGGAGGGCATCAGAGCAGCAGGCAGCGAGGCGCGGGCCGGTTAGGGAAGAAAAAATTGAAATGTCGACGCCGAAGGCGGCGACATTGAATGCACAGGCCATCAGCTGCCAGCTAGCTCCTAGCCCCCACTTCCCATCGAGGCCCCCTGGAATAAAAGTGCCCAGACGGTGAATACAGAGCCTCTCCTCAGGCCGTCTCTGAGCTGTGGACCAGTAGGGGTCACACTGCAGGATCAGTGCGGTGAGTTGGGACCAGCCATGCTCAATAAAATGTTTGACCAGTGAGATGTGTGTCTTTTTCTTCCTCCCAATGTTGTATCTGTATTGTGTAAACCTGGTCAAAAGGGTGTTCCCCGTCTCCCCAACATACTGAATGTTACACTGCCTACATCTAATCATTCAAAACCCCCATGATCAGCCACTTGTTCCTGGCTTACAGGAACCTCTTTTTCATTTTCCTACTGGTGTTAGTGTGTCGTGTGGGGCGACGTGCCGGTGTGTTTGCTGCTGTTGCAGCAGCAGCTGCAGGTGGGTCAAAGGTCAGCTGTCTTTGAACAGGCCCCAAAGCAGTTTTTGGGGCAGGAGGCAGAGGTGCTACCTGCGGAGATGCCTCCACCACGATTACCTCGTCGGCCGTGGCCGTGGCGCTGGGGTCCTCAGGAGGAGCTGGAGGTTGAGGTGAGCTGGGGGCCACGCTACGGCGCCCCGTGGTGCGCCTGGGTCTCTGCTCCTGGGGCTTCAGCCACGTGTCAGGGACGAACTCAGAAGACGGAGAGAGAGAAGGGAGGACAGGTGCAGACAGATAGATGAGGGGAGAGGAGAGAAAGTCAGGAAAGAGAGAAGGGAGGAAAGGGGAGACTGAGGATCTGTGGGCCCGTTCGTCCCCTGCTCTGTCATCGTGGCCGTGGAGAGGAGACACGGTCCGGCCGGTGTTGTGATGTCTGGCAGGAGGACGTCCACTGCAGGTGGGGCGTGTACCTCCGCTGTCACGCTGAGCTGACGAGCCGGCGCTGGGTTCCCCTGCGCTGCAGGGGGCCGGCGTGGAGGCTGGGTCGGCAGGTGGTTGTGCAGGTTCTGGAGCCGCTGGTGTGGGCGGTGGAGCCGCCGGCGTAGAAGGTGGGGCCGCTGGTGGCCGTAGAGTCTGAGCAGTCCCAGGTTGAATGCCAACCGGCCCGGGGGCAGAGCTGTCGCCGTCTGAGTCTGTGTGGAAGGCTGTGCGTCGTCTATCTGTGTGGTGCTGGCCACTGTTAAGGTCGGGTCCACTACTACTGCTTGTGCTGCTGCGGATGTGTGGGCTGGCGGGCCAGGCTCGGCGTGAGCCGGTGGGGTCTGGAGAGGCGCTGGATCAGGAGCACCTGTGTGTCATCCAGCGTATCTTGGTGCAGTCTGCGCCCAAAATGGCGTCTGGCCCAGGCTGAGGCTACCTCAAAGTTCTCTCGCCAGTCAGTCACTTCTAACTCTACCAGTATCTGCAGGTCCGTCTGAATGCAGTCCCTGTAGTGGTCACTGAGTATCAGCAGTGTGTTGTAGGCCCAGTTTCTGGCGTTACCGTCAATGAGTGACAGGGTCGTGGCGTTTGGAGCCGCCGGTTTGATAACAGTGGCCAGATTGTGGGTCATCTTAGTGATGGAGTTGGGTGGTTCTGGTGCCATGACCTTGCTAAGGTGGTGTTTAGCTTTGATCAGTCTGTAAACCACTCTGGTTCTAAAGGTAAAGTCTGGGTCAGACGGCGGAGGGTCGCCTGTGCCGCGTTGCCCTCGGGTCGCTCTATTGAACCCCTCGTACCTGTTGCTGCGTTTGGAGAAGTCGGTCCTGGTTCGGACCGGTGGAGGTCCGCGATGGTCCTCTCTGTGCGGGGGCTCGCGGCGGTAGGTCCGCGTAGCTGGCGGGGCCCTGACGGCCGCTGCGTAGGAGCGGGGAGGCTGCCGCGGCTCGTGGTAGCGGCGGGAGTACGGGCTCTCTCTTACCCGTGAAGGTGGCGAGCGGCCCCGCTGCTGCATCCGTCCGTGTCGGTAGTGGACCCGCGTCCAGTCCTCCTCTCCTCGGTGCGTCATGTTTGCGGTGTTCAGCAGGTTTTTCAGTGTGTGGCAGTGTCGGGAAGACAGCTAGCTAGCACTTCAAAACTAAGCTAAACAGTAAAAAAGTGAAAAAAGCCAGTCGTGATGGTTCGTTTGCAAGGTTTATTATTATAAAAAAAAATAATAATAAACCCGCAGTAATGCAACGTTTCGGTCATTAAAAGGACCTTCTTCAGGCATTAAATTCTTACTGTGCGTTGAGTTCTGTAGTACAAAAACGAGCAAAAACAGGGTCTGAGAGCGGGACAGGAAGTCAGCAACTTCTATGACCCTTGACCCCTCCCACCACCTGGGAAGTGAGAGATCCTCCAGTGGCGCCCCCTAGTGGGTAGTCATTTTGTAGTTTTTAACCTAAAGTACTTGTAGTGCCAAATCAGTTTGAAATTAACACTCAGTGTGTATCAATTACAGTAATTAAAATATCCTGATTGGTTAGGTTTAGGTCAGAGGGTCAGATGGTTAAGGTTAGGGCTCAATTAACCTGGTAAGGCTGTATGAAATTGTACTGCCTGCCCCACACTATCAGGCCATGTCAGACACTCACACACACCATCACATATACTTGACTAATATAAAGAAAATTAATCCAAAATTTGAAAGATACTCATAAAAGCACAGTGCAGTGGTCACAAGGTGAGTGACATCATGCAACATTTGTAATAACCCCATAAAATAGAGGAAGCTGCAATCACCTTCAGCATGAGAGCCCAGAGCACAAAGGATATGAAAAGTGGAACATTTGCCTTTGAAAATTGCAGTGTATACAAAATCAACATGGGCTGACCAAGAAGGCTGAGGTAGCAGTGGCTGAAGTGCTGTGCCAAAATCCCTGTATAAATGAACCATACATTAAAACAGCCAGAGGACACCATGGAAGAACCGAGAATTTGATGTGCCCCGAGGTGATGCATACTGAACATATGAACATATATACAAAAATGCCCCTGCTGTGGGTACAAGTGTAAAATTGTGGTGGAGAGCCACGCTGAGAGGAGGGCATCAGAGCAGCAGGCAGCGAGGCGCGGGCCGGTTAGGGAAGAAAAAATTGAAATGTCGACGCCGAAGGCGGCGACATTGAATGCACAGGCCATCAGCTGCCAGCTAGCTCCTAGCCCCCACTTCCCATCGAGGCCCCCTGGAATAAAAGTGCCCAGACGGTGAATACAGAGCCTCTCCTCAGGCCGTCTCTGAGCTGTGGACCAGTAGGGGTCACACTGCAGGATCAGTGCGGTGAGTTGGGACCAGCCATGCTCAATAAAATGTTTGACCAGTGAGATGTGTGTCTTTTTCTTCCTCCCAATGTTGTATCTGTATTGTGTAAACCTGGTCAAAAGGGTGTTCCCCGTCTCCCCAACATACTGAATGTTACACTGCCTACATCTAATCATTCAAAACCCCCATGATCAGCCACTTGTTCCTGGCTTACAGGAACCTCTTTTTCATTTTCCTACTGGTGTTAGTGTGTCGTGTGGGGCGACGTGCCGGTGTGTTTGCTGCTGTTGCAGCAGCAGCTGCAGGTGGGTCAAAGGTCAGCTGTCTTTGAACAGGCCCCAAAGCAGTTTTTGGGGCAGGAGGCAGAGGTGCTACCTGCGGAGATGCCTCCACCACGATTACCTCGTCGGCCGTGGCCGTGGCGCTGGGGTCCTCAGGAGGAGCTGGAGGTTGAGGTGAGCTGGGGGCCACGCTACGGCGCCCCGTGGTGCGCCTGGGTCTCTGCTCCTGGGGCTTCAGCCACGTGTCAGGGACGAACTCAGAAGACGGAGAGAGAGAGGAGGGAGGACAGGTGCAGACAGATAGATGAGGGGAGAGGAGAGAAAGTCAGGAAAGAAGAAGGGAGGAAAGGGGAGACTGAGGATCTGTGGGCCCGTTCGTCCCCTGCTCTGTCATCGTGGCCGTGGAGAGGAGACACGGTCCGGCCGGTGTTGTGATGTCTGGCAGGAGGACGTCCACTGCAGGTGGGGCGTGTACCTCCGCTGTCACGCTGAGCTGACGAGCCGGCGCTGGGTTCCCCTGCGCTGCAGGGGGCCGGCGTGGAGGCTGGGTGGCGGCAGGTGGTTGTGCAGGTTCTGGAGCCGCTGGTGTGGGCGGTGGAGCCGCCGGCGTAGAAGGTGGGGCCGCTGGTGGCCGTAGAGTCTGAGCAGTCCCAGGTTGAATGCCAACCGGCCCGGGGGGCAGAGCTGTCGCCGTCTGAGTCTGTGTGGAAGGCTGTGCGTCGTCTATCTGTGTGGTGCTGGCCACTGTTAAGGTCGGGTCCACTACTACTGCTTGTGCTGCTGCGGATGTGTGGGCTGGCGGGCCAGGCTCGGCGTGAGCCGGTGGGGTTCTGGAGAGGCGCTGGATCAGGAGCACCTGTGTCATCCAGCGTATCTTGGTGCAGTCTGCGCCCAAAATGGCGTCTGGCCCAGGCTGAGGCTACCTCAAAGTTCTCTCGCCAGTCAGTCACTTCTAACTCTACCAGTATCTGCAGGTCCGTCTGAATGCAGTCCCTGTAGTGGTCACTGAGTATCAGCAGTGTGTTGTAGGCCCAGTTTCTGGCGTTACCGTCAATGAGTGACAGGGTCGTGGCGTTTGGAGCCGCCGGTTTGATAACAGTGGCCAGATTGTGGGTCATCTTAGTGATGGAGTTGGGTGGTTCTGGTGCCATGACCTTGCTAAGGTGGTGTTTAGCTTTGATCAGTCTGTAAACCACTCTGGTTCTAAAGGTAAAGTCTGGGTCAGACGGCGGAGGGTCGCCTGTGCCGCGTTGCCCTCGGGTCGCTCTATTGAACCCCTCGTACCTGTTGCTGCGTTTGGAGAAGTCGGTCCTGGTTCGGACCGGTGGAGGTCCGCGATGGTCCTCTCTGTGCGGGGGCTCGCGGCGGTAGGTCCGCGTAGCTGGCGGGGCCCTGACGGCCGCTGCGTAGGAGCGGGGAGGCTGCCGCGGCTCGTGGTAGCGGCGGGAGTACGGGCTCTCTCTTACCCGTGAAGGTGGCGAGCGGCCCCGCTGCTGCATCCGTCCGTGTCGGTAGTGGACCCGCGTCCAGTCCTCCTCTCCTCGGTGCGTCATGTTTGCGGTGTTCAGCAGGTTTTTCAGTGTGTGGCAGTGTCGGGAAGACAGCTAGCTAGCACTTCAAAACTAAGCTAAACAGTAAAAAAGTGAAAAAAGCCAGTCGTGATGGTTCGTTTGCAAGGTTTTATTATTATAAAAAAATAAATAATAATAAACCCGCAGTAATGCAACGTTTCGGTCATTAAAAGGACCTTCTTCAGGCATTAAATTCTTACTGTGCGTTGAGTTCTGTAGTACAAAAACGAGCAAAAACAGGGTCTGAGAGCGGGACAGGAAGTCAGCAACTTCTATGACCCTTGACCCCTCCCACCACCTGGGAAGTGAGAGATCCTCCAGTGGCGCCCCCTAGTGGGTAGTCATTTTGTAGTTTTTAACCTAAAGTACTTGTAGTGCCAAATCAGTTTGAAATTAACACTCAGTGTGTATCAATTACAGTAATTAAAATATCCTGATTGGTTAGGTTTAGGTCAGAGGGTCAGATGGTTAAGGTTAGGGCTCAATTAACCTGGTAAGGCTGTATGAAATTGTACTGCCTGCCCCACACTATCAGGCCATGTCAGACACTCACACACACCATCACATATACTTGACTAATATAAAGAAAATTAATCCAAATTTGAAAGATACTCATAAAAGCACAGTGCAGTGGTCACAAGGTGAGTGACATCATGCAACATTTGTAATAACCCCATAAAATAGAGGAAGCTGCAATCACCTTCAGCATGAGAGCCCAGAGCACAAAGGAGTATGAAAAGTGGAACATTTGCCTTTGAAAATTGCAGTGTATACAAAATCAACATGGGCTGACCAAGAAGGCTGAGGTAGCAGTGGCTGAAGTGCTGTGCCAAAATCCCTGTATAAATGAACCATACATTAAAACAGCCAGAGGACACCATGGAAGAACCGAGAATTTGATGTGCCCCGAGGTGATGCATACTGAACATATGAACATATATACAAAATGCCCCTGCTGTGGGTACAAGTGTAAAATTGTGGTGGAGAGCCACGCTGAGAGGGTTAGGGTAGGGTTAGGGGTTAGGAGGAGGGGAAAAGTACTGGCTAACGACTTACGTAGCTTAGCGTTAGCCAGACTGGTGCACGGTCCTGTGATGTGCCTTCAGAGTCCACAGAAAGTGAAAACACCTCCCAACTCCACATTTCACCTTATAAAAGCCACAAAGGTGCATTACCTCTGCGCTGGTTCAAAAAATTGACTCCACGGTCCTGTAGCTGTTGATTTTTATCTTTAATTCAGGCCGACTTGGTCCTGCTTCACTCTGCCTTGTTGCAACGTTTCGGAGGGCGGCTTGTCCTTCATCAGGCATGACAGAGGGTCCTTTAAATGTCCTTTTCCTTAGTTTCCCTTTAATTTGGTTCAAAAACGGTAAGTATTTCCTTTTTTCCAGCTTGAGGTAAGTGTTTTCTTGTCCTTCTCTCCGCTTGAGGCTTGTAATCAGAATAATATCTGCTAATTTTGTAATCTGCACCCTATTTGGGTGTCTGACGATTAAAATCCAATTCTTAGTCTTCTCTTGCTTGAGGTTTCAATTTTATATTTCCAGTGGGTCACAATAATTACTGATGTTAAGTTTGGGGTTGCAGCTAGGTAAGGATTCCTCACTCTCCAGGGAAAGCTCCAGAATGACACCACGGCACTGGCTGGTTAGGAGGAGGGGAAAAGTCCCGGCTAACGAGTGTTCCAGACTGGTGCACGGTCCGTGATGTGCCTTCAGAGTCCCCAGAAAGTGAAAAGCACCTCCAAACTCCACATTTTCCCTTATAACAGACACAAAAGTGCATTACTCTGCGCTGGTTCAAAAAATTGGACTCCACGGGTCCTGTAGCTGTTGATTTTTTTATCCTTAATTCAGGCCGACTTGGCCCTGCTTCACTCTGCCCTGTTGCAACGTTTCGGAGGGCGGCTTGTCCTTCATCAGGCATGACAGAGTGGTATCTTTTAAATGTCCTTTTCCTTAGGTTTCCCTTTAATTTGGTTCAAAACGGTAAGTATTTTCCTTTTTTCTAGCTTGAGGTAAGTGTTTTCTTGTTGTTCTCTTCAGCTTGAGCCTCTAATCAGAATATATCTGCTAATTTTGTAATCTGCACCCTATTTGGGTGTCTGACGATTAAATCCAATTCACTTCTTAGCCTTCTCCTGCTTGAGAATTTTTAATTTCCAGTGGGTCACAATAATCACTGATGTTAAGTTTAGGTGTTGCAGCTAGGTAAGGATGTCCTCACTCTCCAGGGAAAGCTCCAGAATGACACACACGGCACTGGCTGGTTAGGAGAGGGAAAAAAGCTGGCCAACGACTTACAAAGCTCTGCGTTAGCCAGTCTGGTGCACGGTCCTGTGTGCTCCTCCAGAGACCCCAGAAAGGCAAAAACACTCGCTCCTTGTTTGAGGTTTTTAAGCATTTTCCTACATTTCCCATGAAAAAACCAAAGTGCATTACCTTTGCATTTGTTCAAAAAATTGGACTTCACGAATCCTTTAATGTCTGCATCCTACTGGATGTCTTACGATGAATTTTCCTATCTTCCTGTCCTATTAATCCAGGCCTACTTGACGATCATCAGGTGATGATCCTTGTGCTCATCTAGCAAAGCCGGCTTGGCAGGACAGGGCCGTGACTCCCTTGTAAAGCCGGCTTGGCAAGATCATCTAGCCAAGCCGGCTCGGCAAGCTCAGGGGTCACAGGGTCGAGCCCATGTTAAGTCACAGAGGCCTCCCGGACACCTTTTCCGGGGCCCGTTTGGCGAGGCGAGGCTCGACGGCCCCGGGGCCGGCCGGCCAGACAGCGGGTGCCGAGCCGGACGCTCGGACGCCCCGGGTCGGCCCCCCGGAGCGCCGGGACCGCCCGAGCCGAGGCCAAAGTTGGGAGGTAGGCAATGTTAAGTCAATGGGGGCCTTTTGGACACCTTTTCCGAGGCCTTTTCCGCCAGACGAGGTCCCGCGGCCCCGGGGCTGGCGCGGCGCGGTAGCAGGCGCCCAGCCGGACGCACGGACGCCCGGGTCGGCGGCTGAGACCGCGGGAAGCGCCCCAAAAGGCGGGCAAGGTTGAGAGGCCAGGCAATGTAAAGGCAATGGGATCTAGCGAAGCCGGCTTGGCAAGGAGCGGGCCCGTGACCGTCTAGCGAAGCCGGCTTCGCAGGAAAGCCGAGTTGACACTTTGAAACGAGCTGTTGTGCTGTCCTCTCGCAGCGTTTGGGACGGAATCCAACAGCTAGATTCAAAGTGTGAAAATGGGCTTCCTTGTAAAGCCGGCTTGGCAAGGACATCTAGCAAAGCCGGCTTGGCAAGGTCATCTAGCGAAGCCGGCTTGGCAAGGAGCGGGCCGTGACCGGTCTAGCGAGGCGGCTTGGCAAGGGGCATCTAGCAAAGCCGGCTTTGCAAGGACATCTAGCGAAGCCGGCTTGGCAAGGAGCGGGCCGTGACCGTCTAGCGAGGCGACTTGCAAGGACATCTAGCGAAGCCGGCTTTGCAAGGACATCTAGCGAAGCCGGCTTGGCAAGGACATCTAGCGAAGCCGGCTTGGCAAGGAGCGGGCCATGACCGGTCTAGCGAAGCCGGCTTGGCAAGACATCTAGCCAAGCCGGCTTTGCAAGGACATCTAGCGAAGCCGGCTTCGCAAGGAGTGGGTTTTTGACACTTTGAAATGTACATCGCCAGAGGCTGGTTAAGGAAGTAGGTAAGGGGTTATAGCCACGATCATCAGGGATGATCCTTTGGCGCACCTAGCAAAGCCAGCTTTGCAGGAGTGTTCCGTGACCGGTCTAGCGAGGCCGGCTTGGCAAGGTCATCTAGCGCCGGCTTGGCAAGGACAGGGCCGTGACGGTCTAGCGAAGCCGGCTTGGAAGGACATCTAGCGAAGCCGGCTTGGTAAGGACAGGGCCGTGACGGTCTAGCGAAGCCGGCTTCGCAAGGTCATCTAGCGAAGCCGGCTTGGTAAGGACAGGCCGGACCGGTCTAGCGAAGCCGGCTTGGCAAGGTCCTCTAGCGAAGCCGGCTTGGCAAGGACATCTAGCGAAGCCGGCTGGCAAGGAGCGGGCCGTGACCGGTCTAGCGAAGCCAGCTTGGCAAGGAGCGGGCCGTGACCGGTCTAGCGAAGCCGGCTTGGCAAG
>NW_024042668.1:0-14749 GCF_014851395.1 Micropterus salmoides | reverse complement strand
CGTAAAGTTTGGTTCAGATGTTAGCATGTACACTGAAGTTACAACAACTTCCTGTGTCATGGCAAGACTTGATCTTTGACCCACGCCACGGACACCCCATTGACGAAACTCGCAAATAGCACACTTTTCATCTTCAATGTCTTTAGAAGGCACAGCAGAAATTTGAAGTCGTCGGACTAAATCCCTAGGAGGAGTTCGTTAAGTACGAAGTGTGTAAATCATCCAAATTTGACGTAAAATTCAAAATGGCCGACTTCCTGTTGATTTTAGGGCATCGCTCTCGAGGCTTTTTGTGCGTCTGGACAAGATACATGTACCAGAAATTCGTGCACGTAGGTAAACGTGCGACGGGGGCTGCTTCGTTAAAAGTCACTTCCTGTTGCCGCAGGTGGCGCTATGACTGTGTGTGAATGCATCATGTACATGTGTTCAGGGGCGGGACTCTCATCCTACATGTACAGTTTGGTCCAGATGTGAGCATGTACACTGAAGTTACGACAACTTCCGTGTCATGGCGAAGAGTTGATCTTTGACGCCACGCCACGACACGCCCATTGCGAAAACTTGCAAATAGCACAACTTTTCATCTTCAATGCCTTTAGAAGGCACAGCACAAATTTGAGGTCGGTCGGACTAAATCCCTAGGAGGAGTTTCGTTAAAGTACGAGTGTGTAAATCATCCAAATTTGACGTAATTCAAATGGCCGACTTCCTGTTGATTTTAGGGCATGCGCCAAGAGGCTTTTTTGTGCGTCTGGACAAGATACTACCACAGAAATTTGTGCACGTAGGTAAACGTGCGGGGCTGCTTCGTTAAAGTCACTTCCTGTTGCCAGCAGGTGGCGCTATGACTGTCTGTGAATGTCGCATGTACATGTGTGTCAGGGCGGGACTCTCATCCTACATGTAACAGTTTGGTCCAGATGTGAGCATGTACACTGAAGTTACGACAACTTCCGTGTCATGGCGAAGAGCTGATCTTTGACGTCCACGCCACGGACACGCCCATTGACGAAAACTCGCAAATAGCACAACTTTTCATCTCTTCAATGCCTTTAGAAGGCACAGCGGAAATTTGAGGTCGGTCGGACTAATCCCTAGGAGGAGTTCGTTAAAGTACGAAGTGTGTAAATCATCCAAAATTTGACGTAAAATTCAAATGGCCGACTTCCTGTTGGTTTAGGCTATGGCTCCAAGAGCTTTTTTGTGCGTCTGGACAAGATACACTACCACAGAAAATTCGTGCACGTAGGTGAAACGTGCGGCGGGGGCTGCTTCGTTAAAGGTCACTTCTGTTGCCAGCAGGTGGCGCTATGACTGTGGGTGAATGTCGGCATGTACATGTGTTCAGGGCGGGACTCTCATCCTACATGTACATTTGGTCCAGATGTGAGCATGTACACTGAAGTTACACAACTTCGTGTCATGGCGAAGAGCTGATCTTTGACGCCACGCCACGGACACGCCCATTGACGAAAACTCGCAAATAGCACAACTTTTCATCTTCATGCCTTTAGAAGGCACAGCACAAATTTAAGGTCGGTCGACTAATCCCTAGGAGGAGTTCGTTAAAGTCGAAGTGTGTAAATCATCCAAATTTGACATAAAATTCAAATGGCCGACTTCCTGTTGATTTTAGGCATCGCTCCAAGACTTTTTTGTGCGTCTGGACAGATACACGTACCACAGAAAATTCGTGCACGTAGGTGAAACTGCGGCGGGGGCTGCTTCGTTAAAGGTCACTTTCTGTTGCCAGCAGTGGCTATGACTGTGGTGAATGTCATCATGTACATGTTCAGGGCGGGACTCTCATCCTACATGTACAGTTTGGTCCGGATGTGAGCATGTACACTGAAGTTACAACAACTTCCTGTTTCATTGCGAATCATCGACGCCACGGACACGCCCATTGACGAAACTCGCAAATAGCACAACTTTTCATCGTCAATGCCTTTAGAAGGCACAGCAGAAATTTGACGTCGATCCGACTAAATCCCTAGGAGGAGTTCGTTAAAGTACGAAGTGTGTAAATCTCCAAAAATGGCCGTAAATTCAAAATGGCCGACTTCCTGTTGACTTTAGGCTATGGGTTCTTGAGGCTTTTTTGTGCGTCTTGATAGATACATGTCCCCAGAAAATTTGTACATGTAGGTTAACGTGAACGAGGGGCTAATTTTTTTCCAATTTTCTAGGTGGCGCTAGCGAGTCATTTGCAACGCCCATGTGCGAAACTTGTAGAATACGAAATTTTTCACCGGTTCTGACACGTTTGCAAATTTTGGTGAGTTTTCGAGAATGTTTAGGCCATGTCAGTTGAGCCTACTTTGCAGAAAAAGAAAAAAAAAAAAATAAAGCTGCAAGCAGCGTGGCGGGCCCTCGCACTTATAAGCGCGTCCGCGTGTGAGCCGGCCGAGTTGCATATTCTGGCTCTGCCGGTGCGGCTGTGAATTTGCTACGCGGTTATGACGCCGCATGAAGGTGTTATATGTCACTTCCTGTGTCCCCTGTGTGGAGCTACATAGCACTTGCCGCTATGAATATAAATCGGTATTGACGTGTAGATGTCTGCGTGGTGGGAGAGTTTATCAGCACGTAAAGTTTGTTTCAGATGTGAGCATGTACACTGAACAATAATGTACCCAAACATAAAATAAATTCCTTTTATATTTCCCTGCCTGTTGTTATGTGTACATCAGAGGAAGAATGTGAGAACAGCACACATTTCATCGTTACTGTGTGTTAGAGCATGTGAGAACAGTGGATACTTTTAATACAGCCCACCCCCTAATACTGTGTAACTATAACAAGTAGAGAACAGAAGAAAAAGATGTTCTTTCTTTACAACTGTCTGCATAGCTTATTCATATTGTGTAATGAATGAAAATAAATAGGCCTACTACTCCTCTCTACTTTGACATTTAAGATTAGCTGGTTTGATCCACCTTCATACACATGTGACTTACTGTACAACTTGAGAAAGGTGAGTTGTTTTCTGCTCCAGCCTGCCTAAAAGAAAAGCGTTTTTGGGATTAAATGGACTTTATTAGCTGCTGCAGTGCAGGATGAACTCAGAACAGACCCATTTCTCACCTTATTATTCTAAATCTGCAACGAAGAAGAAAATGCATAATAAATCCTGGGCAAAATCTGTCCACAGCTTAGTCTGATGAACAAGACTTGTGTTATAGCTGACTTGGGAGTGAAATGTTTAATTTTTTTAATTCATGTGGTCATAGTTGTCCACAACTCAAATCAGAATATAAGAAGAAATGTTTTATACCACCTCAAGAAGGCTTCCTATCAGAAAGTTAGGAAGGTATTTCAAATGTACAACTGCAGTACTTAATTCTAAGTAAAGTAATTTCCCTGACATTACTGTGTTACGCATGTAACAGGTTTTATACTTCCTGTGAGTATATCCAATCAATCTTATTTTCATACTGTATATCCGTTGTGTAATTTGATAAATTGTGTTGTATGTGGTGCTCGCATCGGGTACACTGACACTTCATTGCCCTCTTCAGAGAAGACTCTGACTGCAACATGCGTCTTTGTAAAGAGGAAACGACAGAAAAAGTCTCTAACTCTGCCTGTCAGCTCGCTCTGCCCGTTAAACTGAATTTACCATACCGAATTGAATACGAGTGCACTCCAGATTTAGCTGCAGCTAGCTGACCGTGTGCTTCTCCCTATACCGCAGTTCTGTGTCCATGCATGCAGCAAACTGAAAGCACCGTCTGTCGGAGCGTCTACGTGAAAAGAGAAGGAGACATTGCTGGTAGTATTGTCTTCAGAGTTGTTAAACACCTCAGCGCACTGAAGGAAGCCATCTGACTGTGTGAGGGGCAAGATCGTTGATGTCTGCAGGCAGAGTAGGAGCTCTCCTGTCTGACTGGTCCACCAATAGCAGAGAAGATGACCCTTGAGACACAGCCCCTCCTCATTTGCATAATGAGGCAGAAATGCATACAAAAATTTAAAAGACAGGCAGAAATAAATACCATGGTGAAAATAAATAAGGTAAATAAATACAAAGGAGAATAAAACAGACACAAAATATTAAAACACACATAAATAAATACATTAAAAAAATTTGTAATAATAAAGTTGAATAACAAATAAGGTAATTATAACAAGGTGAATAGTAAAGGCACTAATTAAAATATAACATTTATGTCTCCTTGTATAATTTAATTACTACCTACATTTATTTATTTACTTATTTTTTTGTTTATTTAATTGGATGCTTATTTATTATTGAGCATTTTTATTTCTGTATTTATTTCTGCTGTGTCAGGATCGTCCTCCATAACGGGGTGGGAGAGTTATCAAGCACGTAAAGTTTGGTTAGATGTGAGCATGTACACTGAAGTTACAACAACTTCCTGTGTCATGGAAGACTTGATCTCTGACGCCACGCCACGGACACCCATTGACGAAAACTCGCAAATAGCACAACTTTTCATCTTCAATGCCTTTAGAAGGCACAGCACAAATTTGAAGTCGGTCGGACTAAATCCCTAGGAGGAGTTCGTTAAAGTACGAAGTGTAAATCATCCAAAATTTGACGTAAATTCAAATGGCCGACTTCCTGTTGATTTTAGGCATCGCTCCAAAGGCTTTTTTGTGCGTCTGGACAAGATACACGTACCACAGAAAATTCGTGCACGTAGGTAAACGTGCGGCGGGGGCTGCTTCGTTAAAAGTCACTTCCTGTTGCCAGCAGGTGGCGCTATGACTGTGGTGAATGTCAGCATGTACATGTGTTCAGGCGGGACTCTCATCCTACATGTACTTTTGGTCCAGATGTGAGCATGTACACTGAAGTTACGACAACTTCCGTGTCATGGCGAAGAGCTGATCTTTGACGCCACGCCACGGACACGCCCATTGACGAAACTTGCAAATAGCACAACTTTTCATCTTCATGCCTTTAGAAGGCACAGCACAAATTTGAGGTCGGTCGGACTAAATCCCTAGGAGGAGTTCGTTAAAGTACGAAGTGTGTAATCATCCAAATTTGACGTAAATTCAAATGGCCGACTTCCTGTTGGTTTAGGCTATGGCTCCAAGAGACTTTTTTGTGCGTCTGGACAAGATACACGTACCACAGAAAATTCGTGCACGTAGGTGAAACGTGCGGCGGGGGCTGCTTCGTTAAAGGTCACTTTCTGTTGCCAGCAGGTGGCGCTATGACTGTGTGAATGTCGGCATGTACATGTGTTCAGGGCGGGACTCTCATCCTACATGTACAGTTTGGTCCGATGTGAGCATGTACACTGAGTTACAACAACTTCCTGTTTCATTGCGAATCATCGACGCCACGGACACGCCCATTGACGAAAACGCGCAAATAGCACAACTTTTCATCGTCAATGCCTTTAGAAGGCACAGCAGAAATTTGAGTCGATCCGACTAAATCCCTAGGAGGAGTTCGTTAAAGTACGAAGTGTGTAAATCATCCAAAAATGGCCATAAAATTCAAATGGCCGACTTCCTGTTGACTTTAGGCTATGGGTTCTTGAGGCTTTTTTGTGCGTCTTGATACGATACATGTCCCCAGAAAATTTCGTACATGTAGGTTGAACGTGAACGAGGGGCTAATCATTTCCAATTTTCTAGGTGGCGCTAGCGAGTCATTTTGCCACGCCATGTGCGAAACTTGTAGAATACGAAATTTTTCACCGGTTCTGACATGTTTGCAAATTTTGGTGAGTTTTCGAGTATGTTTAGGCCATGTCAGTTTGAGCCTACTTTGCAGAAAAAAGAAAAAAAAAAAAAAATTAAAGCTGCAAGCAGCGTTGGCGGGCCCTCGCACTTATAAGCGCGTCCGCGTGTGAGCCGGCCGAGTTGCATATTCTGGAGCTCTGCCGGTGCGGCTGTGAATTTGCTACGCGGTTATGACGCCGCATGAAGTGTTATATGTCACTTCCTGTGTCCCCTATGTGGAGCTACATAGCACTTGCCGCTATGAATATAACGGTGTTGGCGTGTAGATGTCTGCGGGGTGGGAGAGTTATCAAGCACGTAAAGTTTGTTTCAGATGTGAGCATGTACACTGAACAATAATGTACCCAAACAATAAAATAAATTCCTTTTATATTTCCCTGCCTTGTTGTTTATGTGTACATACAGAGGAAGAATGTGAGAACAGCACACATTTCATCGTTACTGTGTGCTGTACCGCAGTTCTGTGTCCATGCATGCAGCAAACTGAAAGCACCGTCTGTCGGAGCGTCTACGTGAAAAGAGAAGGAAGACATTGCTGGTAGTATTGTCTTCAGAGTTGTTAAACACCTCAGCGCACTGAAGGAAGCCATCTGACTGTGTGAGGGGCAAGATCGTTGATGTCTGCAGGCAGAGTAGGAGCTCTCCTGTCTGACTGGTCCACCAATAGCAGAGAAGATGACCCCTTGAGACACAGCCCCTCCTCATTTGCATAATGAGGCAGAAATGCATACAAAAATTTAAAAAAGACAGGCAGAAATAAATACCATGGGTGAAAATAAATAAGGTAAATAAATACAAAGGAAGAATAAAACAGACAAAATATTAAAACACACATAAATAAATACATTAAAAAAATTTGTAATAAATAAAGTTGAATAAACAAATAAGGTAATTATAACAAAGGTGAATAGTAAAGGCACTAATTAAATATATACATTTATGTCTCCTTGTATAATTTAATTACTACCTACATTTATTTATTTACTTTATTTTTTGTGTATTTAATTGGATGCTTATTTATTTATTGAGCATTTATTTATTTCTGTATTTATTTCTGACTGTGTCAGGATCGGTCCTCCATAACGGGTGGGAGAGTTATCAAGCACGTAAAGTTTGGTTCAGATGTGAGCATGTACACTGAAGTTACAACAACTTCCTGTGTCATGGCGAAGACTTGATCTCTGACGCCACGCCACGGACACACCCATTGACGAAAACTCGCAAATAGCACAACTTTTCATCTTCAATGCCTTTAGAAGGCACAGCACAAATTTGAAGTCGGTCGGACTAAATCCCTAGGAGGAGTTCGTTAAAGTACGAAGTGTGTAAATCATCCAAAATTTGACGTAAAATTCAAAATGGCCTACTTCCTGTTGATTTTAGGGCATCGCTCCAAGAGGCTTTTTTGTGCGTCTGGACAAGATACACGTACCACAGAAAATTCGTGCACGTAGGTAAAACGTGCGGCGGGGGCTGCTTCGTTAAAAGTCACTTCCTGTTGCCAGCAGGTGGCGCTATGACTGTCTGTGAATGTCAGCATGTACATGTGTTCAGGGCGGGACTCTCATCCTACATGTACAGTTTGGTCCAGATGTGAGCATGTACACTGAAGTTACGACAACTTCCGTGTCATGGCGAAGAGTTGATCTTTGACGCCACGCCACGGACACGCCCATTGACGAAAACTTGCAAATAGCACAACTTTTCATCTTCAATGCCTTTAGAAGGCACAGCACAAATTTGAGGTCGGTCGGACTAAATCCCTAGGAGGAGTTCGTTAAAGTACGAAGTGTGTAAATCATCCAAAATTTGACGTAAAATTCAAAATGGCCGACTTCCTGTTGGGTTTAGGCTATGGCTCCAAGAGACTTTTTTGTGCGTCTGGACAAGATACACGTACCACAGAAAATTCGTGCACGTAGGTAAACGTGCGGCGGGGGCTGCTTCGTTAAAAGTCACTTCCTGTTGCCAGCAGGTGGCGCTATGACTGTGGGTGAATGTCAGCATGTACATGTGTTCAGGGCGGGACTCTCATCCTACATGTACAGTTTGGTCCAGATGTGAGCATGTACACTGAAGTTACGACAACTTCCGTGTCATGGCGAAGAGCTGATCTTTGACGCCACGCCACGGACACGCCCATTGACGAAAACTTGCAAATAGCACAACTTTTCATCTTCAATGCCTTTAGAAGGCACAGCACAAATTTGAGGTCGGTCGGACTAAATCCCTAGGAGGAGTTCGTTAAAGTACGAAGTGTGTAAATCATCCAAAATTTGACGTAAAATTCAAAATGGCCGACTTCCTGTTGGGTTTAGGCTATGGCTCCAAGAGACTTTTTTGTGCGTCTGGACAAGATACACGTACCACAGAAAATTCGTGCACGTAGGTGAAACGTGCGGCGGGGGCTGCTTCGTTAAAGGTCACTTTCTGTTGCCAGCAGGTGGCGCTATGACTGTGGGTGAATGTCGGCATGTACATGTGTTCAGGGCGGGACTCTCATCCTACATGTACAGTTTGGTCCGATGTGAGCATGTACACTGAAGTTACAACAACTTCCTGTTTCATTGCGAATCATCGACGCCACGGACACGCCCATTGACGAAAACGCGCAAATAGCACAACTTTTCATCGTCAATGCCTTTAGAAGGCACAGCAGAAATTTGAGTCGATCCGACTAAATCCCTAGGAGGAGTTCGTTAAAGTACGAAGTGTGTAAATCATCCAAAAATGGCCATAAAATTCAAAATGGCCGACTTCCTGTTGACTTTAGGCTATGGGTTCTTGAGGCTTTTTTGTGCGTCTTGATACGATACATGTCCCCAGAAAATTTCGTACATGTAGGTTGAACGTGAACGAGGGGCTAATCATTTCCAATTTTCTAGGTGGCGCTAGCGAGTCATTTTGCCACGCCCATGTGCGAAACTTGTAGAATACGAAATTTTTCACCGGTTCTGACATGTTTGCAAATTTTGGTGAGTTTTCGAGTATGTTTAGGCCATGTCATTTGGGCCTACTTTGCAGAAAAAAAAAAAAAAAAAAAATTAAAGCTGCAAGCAGCGTTGGGCGGGCCCTCGCACTTGTAAGCGCGTCCGCGCGTGAGCCGGCCGAGTTGCATATTCTGGAGCTCTGCCGGTGCGGCTGTGAATTTCCTACGCGGTTCCGACGCCGCATGAAGGTGCTATATGTCACTTCCTGTGTCCCCTATGTGGAGCTACATAGCACTTGCCGCTATGAATATAAATCGGTATTGACGTGTAGATGTCTGCGGGGTGGGAGAGTTATCAAGCACGTAAAGTTTGTTTCAGATGTGACATGTACACTGAACAATAATGTACCCAAACAATAAAATAAATTCCTTTTATATTTCCCTGCCTTGTTGTTTATGTGTACATACAGAGGAAGAATGTGAGAACAGCACACATTTCATCGTTACTGTGTGTTAGAGCATGGGAGAACAGTGGATACTTTTAATACAGCCCACACCCCTAATACTGTGTAACTATAACAAGTAGAGAACAGAAGAAAAAGATGTTCTTTCTTTACAACTGTCTGCATAGCTTATTCATATTGTGTAATGAATGAAAATAAATAGGCCTACTAGGTCCTCTCTACTTTGACATTTAAGATTAGCTTGTTTGATCCACCTTCATACACATGTGACATTACTGTACAACTTGAGAAAGGTGAGTTGTTTCTGCTCCAGCCTGCCTAAAAGAAAAGCGTTTTTGGGATTAAATGGACTTTATTAGCTGCTGCAGTGCAGGATGAACTCAGAATAGACCCATTTCTCACCTTATTATTCTAAATCATGCAACGAAGAAGAAGAAATGCATAAGAAATCCTGGGACAAAATCTGTACAAATACTGTACAGCATGTAGTCTGATGAACAAGACTTGTGTTATAGCTGACTTGGGCAGTGAAATTTTTTTTAATTCATGTGGTCATAGTTGTCCACAACTCAAATCAGAATATAAGAAGAAATGTTTTATACCACCTCAAGAAGGCTTCCTATCAGAAAGGTAGGAAGGTATTTCAAATGTACAACTGCAGTACTTAAATCTAAGTAAAGTAATTTCCCTGACATTTTTGTGTTACTTTACTTTTAATAGACCCATGTAAGAGGTTTTATACTTCCTGTGAGTATAATCCAATCAATCTTATTTTCATACTGTATATCCGTTGTGTAATTTGATAAATTGTGTTGTATGTCGTGCTCGCATCTCAGAGAAGACTCTGACTGCAACATGCGTCTTTGTAAAGAGAGAAACAGACAGAAAAAGTCTCTAACTCTGCCTGTCAGCTCGCTCTGCTCCGTTAAAACTGAATTTACCATACAGAATTGAATACGAGTGCACTCCAGATTTAGCTGCAGCCAGCTGACCGTGTGCTTCTCCCTATACCGCAGTTCTGTGTCCATGCATGCAGCAAACTGAAAGCACTGTCTGTCGGAGCGTCTACGTGAAAAGAGAAGGAAGACATTGCTGGTAGTATTGTCTTCAGAGTTGTTAAACACCTCAGCGCACTGAAGGAAGCCATCTGACTGTGTGAGGGGCAAGATCGTTGATGTCTGCAGGCAGAGTAGGAGCTCTCCTGTCTGACTGGTCCACCAATAGCAGAGAAGATGACCCCTTGAGACACAGCCCCTCCTCATTTGCATAATGAGGCAGAAATGCATACAAAAATTTAAAAAGACAGGCAGAAATAAATACCATGGGTGAAAATAATAAGGTAAATAAATACAAAGGAAGAATAAAACAGACAAAAATATTAAAACACACACATAAATAAATACATTAAAAAAATTAGTAATAAATAAAGTTGAATAAACAAATAAGGTAATTATAACAAAGGTGAATAAGTAAAGGCACTAATTAAAATATAACATTTATGTCTCCTTGTATAATTTAATTACTACCTACATTTATTTATTTACTTTTTTTTTGTGTATTTAATTGGATGCTTATTTATTTATTGAGCATTTATTTATTTCTGTATTTATTTCTGACTGTGTCAGGATCGGTCCTCCATAACGGGGTGGGAGAGTTATCAAGCACGTAAAGTTTGGTTAGATGTGAGCATGTACACTGAAGTTACAACAACTTCCTGTGTCATGGCGAAGACTTGATCTCTGACGCCACGCCACGGACACACCCATTGACGAAAACTCGCAAATAGCACAACTTTTCATCTTCAATGCCTTTAGAAGGCACAGCACAAATTTGAAGTCGGTCGGACTAAATCCCTAGGAGGAGTTCGTTAAAGTACGAAGTGTGTAAATCATCCAAAATTTGACGTAAAATTCAAAATGGCCGACTTCCTGTTGGGTTTAGGCTATGGCTCCAAGAGGCTTTTTTGTGCGTCTGGACAAGATACACGTACCACAGAAAATTCGTGCACGTAGGTGAAACGTGCGGCGGGGGCTGCTTCGTTAAAAGTCACTTCCTGTTGCCAGCAGGTGGCGCTATGACTGTGGGTGAATGTCAGCATGTACATGTGTTCAGGGCGGGACTCTCATCCTACATGTACAGTTTGGTCCAGATGTGAGCATGTACACTGAAGTTACGACAACTTCCGTGTCATGGCGAAGAGTGATCTTTGACGCCACGCCACGGACACGCCCATTGACGAAAACTTGCAAATAGCACAACTTTTCATCTTCAATGCCTTTAGAAGGCACAGCACAAATTTGAGGTCGGTCGGACTAAATCCCTAGGAGGAGTTCGTTAAAGTACGAAGTGTGTAAATCATCCAAAATTTGACGTAAAATTCAAAATGGCCGACTTCCTGTTGGATTTAGGCATGGCTCCAAGAGACTTTTTTGTGCGTCTGGACAAGATACACGTACCACAGAAAATTCGTGCACGTAGGTGAAACGTGCGGCGGGGGCTGCTTCGTTAAAGGTCACTTTCTGTTGCCAGCAGGTGGCGCTATGACTGTGGGTGAATGTCGGCATGTACATGTGTTCAGGGCGGGACTCTCATCCTAGATGTACAGTTTGGTCCAGATGTGAGCATGTACACTGAAGTTACAACAACTTCCTGTTTCATAGCGAATCATCGACGCCACGGACACGCCCATTGACGAAAACGCGCAAATAGCACAACTTTTCATCGTCAATGCCTTTAGAAGGCACAGCAGAAATTTGACGTCGATCCGACTAAATCCCTAGGAGGAGTTCGTTAAAGTACGAAGTGTGTAAATCATCCAAAAATGGCCATAAAATTCAAAATGGCCGACTTCCTGTTGACTTTAGGCTATGGGTTCTTGAGGCTTTTTTGTGCGTCTTGACATGATACATGTCCCCAGAAAATTTCGTACATGTAGGTTGAACGTGAACGAGGGGCTAATTTTTTCCAATTTTCTAGGTGGCGCTAGCGAGTCATTTTGCAACGCCCATGTGCGAAACTTGTAGAATACGAAATTTTTCACCGGTTCTGACATGTTTGCAAATTTTGGTGAGTTTTCGAGAATGTTTAGGCCATGTCATTTGGCCTACTTTGCAGAAAAAAAAAAAAAAAAAAAAAAAAAAAAAAAAATATAATCCGAGCAAATTCAATAGGGACCTCACACGGTCGTGCTCGGGCCCTAATTAAAGCTGCAAGCAGCGTTGGGCGGGCCCTCGCACTTGTAAGCGCATCCGCGCGTGAGCCGGCCGAGTTGCACATTCTGGAGTTCTGACGGTGCGGCTGTGAATTTCCTACGCGGTTCCGACGCCGCATGAATGTGCTATATGTCACTTCCTGTGTCCCCTATGTGGAGCTACATAGCACTTGCCGCTATGAATATAAATCGGTATTGGCGTGTAGATGTCTGCGGGGTGGGAGAGTTATCAAGCACGTAAAGTTTGTTTCAGATGTGACATGTACACTGAACAATAATGTACCCAAACAATAAAATAAATTCCTTTTATATTTCCCTGCCTTGTTGTTTATGTGTACATACAGAGGAAGAATGTGAGAACAGCACACATTTCATCGTTACTGTGTGTTAGAGCATGGGAGAACAGTGGATACTTTTAATACAGCCCACACCCCTAATACTGTGTAACTATAACAAGTAGAGAACAGAAGAAAAAGATGTTCTTACTTTACAACTGTCTGCATAGCTTATTCATATTGTGTAATGAATGAAAATAAATAGGCCTACTAGGCTCCTCTCTACTTTGACATTTAAGATTAGCTTGTTTGATCCACCTTCATACACATGTGACATTACTGTACAACTTGAGAAAGGTGAGTTGTTTTCTGCTCCAGCCTGCCTAAAAGAAAAGCGTTTTTGGGATTAAATGGACTTTATTAGCTGCTGCAGTGCAGGATGAACTCAGAATAGACCCATTTCTCACCTTATTATTCTAAATCATGCAACAAAGAAGAAGAAATGCATAAGAAATCCTGGGACAAAATCTGTCCACAAATACTGTACAGCATGTAGTCTGATGATCAAGACTTGTGTTATAGCTGACTTGGGCAGCGAAATGTTTAATTTTTTTAATTCATGTGGTCATAGTTGTCCACAACTCAAATCAGAATATAAGAAGAAATGTTTTATACCACCTCAAGAAGGCTTCCTATCAGAAAGGTAGGAATGTATTTCAAATGTACAACTGCAGTACTTAAATCTAAGTAAAGTAATTTCCCTGACATTTTTGTGTTACTTTACTTTTAATAGACCCATGTAAGAGGTTTTATACTTCCTGTGAGTATAATCCAATCAATCTTATTTTCATACTGTATATCCGTTGTGTAATTTGATAAATTGTGTTGTATGTCGTGCTCGCATCTCAGAGAAGACTCTGACTGCAACATGCGTCTTTGTAAAGAGAGAAACGGACATAAAAAGTCTCTAACTCTGCCTGTCAGCTCGCTCTGCTCCGTTAAAACTGAATTTACCATACAGAATTGAATACGAGTGCACTCCAGATTTAGCTGCAGCCAGCTGACCGGGTGCTTCTCCCTATACTGCAGTTCTGTGTCCATGCATGCAGCAAACTGAAAGCACTGTCTGTCGGTGCTTCTACGTGAAAAGAGAAGGAAGACATGGCTGGTAGTATTGTCTTCAGAGTTGTTAAACACCTCAGCGCACTGAAGGAAGCCATCTGACTGTGTGAGGGGCAAGATCGTTGATGTCTGCAGGCAGAGTAGGAGCTCTCCTGTCTGACTGGTCCACCAATAGCAGAGAAGATGACCCCTTGAGACACAGCCCCTCCTCATTTGCATAATGAGGCAGAAATGCATACAAAAATTTAAGACAGGCAGAAATAAATACCATGGGTGAAAATAAATAAGGTAAATAAATACAAAGGAAGAATAAAACAGACAAAAATATTAAAACACACACATAAATAAATACATTAAAAAAATTTGTAATAAATAAAGTTGAATAAACAAATAAGGTAATTATAACAAAGGTGAATAAGTAAAGGCACTAATTAAAATATATACATTTATGTCTCCTTGTATAATTTAATTACTACCTACATTTATTTATTTACTTTATTTTTTTGTGTATTTAATTGGATGCTTATTTATTTATTGAGCATTTATTTATTTCTGTATTTATTTCTGACTGTATCAGGATCGGTCCTCCATAGCGGGGTGGGAGAGTTATCAAGCACGTAACGTTTAGTGCAGATGTGAGCATGTACACTGAAGTTACGACAACTTCCGTGTCATGGCGAAGAGCTGATCTTTGACGCCACGCCACGGACACGCCCATTGACGAAAACTTGCAAATAGCACAACTTTTCATCTTCAATGCCTTTAGAAGGCACAGCAAAATTTGAGGTCGGTCGGACTAAATCCCTAGGAGGAGTTCGTTAAAGTACGAAGTGTGTAAATCATCCAAAATTTGACGTAAAATTCAAAATGGCCGACTTCCTGTTGGGTTTAGGCTATGGCTCCAAGAGACTTTTTTGTGCGTCTGGACAAGATACACGTACCACAGAAAATTTGTGCACGTAGGTGAAACGTGCGGCGGGGGCTGCTTCGTTAAAAGTCACTTCCTGTTGGCAGCAGG
>NW_024042667.1:0-27065 GCF_014851395.1 Micropterus salmoides | reverse complement strand
GTCACCGTCAGTTCAGTGTTCTCCACTACGGCATCCTTGGTACTTTCCTACTTTCTCTTTTCTTATTCACGCTGATGACCCAGGGCCCAATCCGGCCGGACAGGTACCAGACAAAGTTCCTGTTTGTAACTCATTGTTTTAGCAGTTACCACTCGTACTCCTTTTTCCTCACAGAACAGATGCTAAAAACAACCACACTCCACAGCTATAAAAACTTACACACTTCTCTTTCCTTTGTACTTCCTGTAGACTCTGTATGACTTGTACCTCAGAATAAATACGCAGAGACAACTCTGTTCGGGACCAACTTTATTTCACATTTCCAGAACGGTCATCTCCATTAGCTACAGGTGATACCCATGTTAGGGGTGAATGATAGTTCTGTAGCGCTTAGGCTCATGGTAGGTGTGAATGCAGATGTAGCGTAAAAGTGCTTTGAGTGGTTGAAAAGACTAGAAGGCACTATACAAATAAAAGAGCATTTACATTTACCATCTTCAGTTCATAAAAAAGGTTTCTCCATGGCCCTGCTACCCCTTCCACCAAGTTCATGAAAATGTCCAATCTAGTGGTTTTCACCAAGAAAAGCTATCTTCGAGTGTTACATTTAAAATATTCAAAAAAGTGACTTAAGACATGTTAAATATGGCTAAAATTTGTTGAGCATCCAGGATTACAATAATAGGCCTACTAATTCCTTTTACTACAGTATGTGTATGTATAGAGTTGTGTAATTATTTATTATTACCCATAATTTCATTTCATTAGCAGGGTTTTTTTTTATACAACCAGGATTCTTGTATAACTTGGGCAGTGGCCAGCTGAGGTGGTACTAAACAAAGCCGAGAGAGCCGGCTCGGAAAGGACTTGGTCATAATATCCGGTTCCCTTCAAAGAGCCGAGATTCCCTTCGCTAACAGTTATTGCTACGTCATCAAACATTGACGGAAAAAGCGCGGTCACGTGCTTTAGAAGCTCCAGATCAACATGGCTGCCTGCATGAAGATGCTCGGTGCAGCAAGACAGCTACCCAGAAATTCGGCCCTTGTTGTAAAACCAAACTGGCCCGGGTTGTTCCGCCGCCCCTGACCGACACATCAGCCGTGAGCCGGCTCCAGCCCCACGGTTCTACACCGGCACAGGGACCCCACATAAAACATGCGCCCACCGCTCCTCTAACATTCCAGTCAGCACAGCAATGACAGCTGGCTGCAGGCTGACCGCCAGACCGCACCGGTGGATGCGGGCCGGGGCCGTTCTCCGCGGCCAACCCGGTCTCCTCACACCGACCTCGCGACCCGACACCATTCAGGACAGAATGTTCGGGAACCGGGCCAGTGGCGCAGGCTTCTCGGGGGAGGACGGCGGAGACAACGCAGGTCCGGGGGGAAGAGTCTGGGGGAGATGGGGGAGTGCCGTACAACGGACCTCAGATGACGGCTCTCACCCAATGATAGTTCCAGAGGTATTCCCAACGTGCCCTGATCGCTGTGAGCAGGAACCCAGTGTTCCCCGCTTCACAAGATCATAGAGGTGAGGATGATGCAACCTTACATTTCCTGCCCTGTTCGACGGGTAACAGTCTCCACATTATCTACGGCACTGTGATAGATGATTGGTTAAGTGTACTAACTCCATTTGATGCTTTATTAATCAGTACATTAAACAATCCTCAAACTCCTGTGGGGTAATTTCCTTTAGAAACCCTGCACGGGAATGGTTACAGAACATACAGGGGTAAACTGATGTTTCAACCAAAGACCAACACTCTCAGGGTACTATTATTGTTTCTATGTGCTGAGTGTGTGTGGTGTGTTTCTGTCTTTCTGTCAGGTGAAGAACAAAGCATTGATGGAGCTGTTGAGGAGGAAGGTTCGTCTGGCTCAGCCGTATGCCGGAGTCTTCCTGAAGAGAGATGATAAGTAAGTCTGAAGACTTACTCCTGCTAGAATCACTGTTGGTCATGTTGATCCAGACCTGAGAAGGACAGCTGTACTCCTTGACTGTGTGCTTACATGCACTGATCTTACTGTCCCTGGCTTTTACTTGATTCATAAAACATGATGTAAAGCTGCTCGGTGTGCCAATAGAGACCTTTATTTTGAAACAGCTTCCAGAAATGCAATGTATTTGTTGCTGAGAGCAGTGGGGCTTTATTTGAGGTCTTCATAAAATATTGTTCTACACAACAGAGTGTTTTTTCTGCAGATCAGTTTAAATGTCTCAGTTGGTGGTAAAACACCATCATCTGTGTCTGATGTGATCTACTTTATAGGGCAGTGTGTCAAATGTGCTGGACATGCTGTCTGCTGTCCATGTCTGTGTGTTGGTAGTAATGAGTGTTTATGTCTCATGCAGTAATGAGTCAGATGTGGTGGAGTCTCTAGATGCCATCTACTCTACAGGGACCTTTGTTCAGATTCACGAGATGCAGGACCTGGGAGACAAGCTGAGGATGATCGTCATGGGACACCGCAGGTTAGAAACAGCTGCTGGTGGGCCGAACATCGGGGAAAAGGCATAGTGAAAGTCTGTAGACTCTGCTCTCTGTGGCACACTGCTGCCTGTTTCCTTTTGTAGACCTCTGGTGTATGTATTCTGTGGTCTGTCAGGATCCGGATCACAAGACAGCTGGAGGTGGAGCCCGAGGAAGCAGCGACGTCCCCTCTGTGGTCAGAGTCTGAGGCAGAGTCCCAACCTAAACCTCCACCGAGACGCAAAGCCAAACGCAGCCGCAAGGACCAACCGGGTTCTCTGTCAGAGCAGCTGGAGGACAAGGTCTGTAACGGGGCCCTCACCTGCCACACCTGTAGCCATCTACACATGCTGTCAGTCAGTAGATCTGAAGCATTACTCAGACACATCTAAGCAGGACATGCTGCCAATCAACACCTTCACCATTTTTTGAACCAGTTCCTCTTCAGTTGGTACTGAGTCAGCACACACTGAGTTGGCTTCAGTAAACACTGGGACACAGTGAATGATCTGAAACACAAATTGAAGAACCCAAGGCTGGAATAGCAACTAGGCAAAGTGGTGCCTAAGGTCCCCAGTAGCCCCGAAAGTACCAGGTTCATCGATGTTGGCTAGTTTTGGTAATTTGATTAATTGCAAATTTGTTAGAGAATTGACACTAGCAGGTTTCAAATCAAACATCAACGCTAGTTTTCATTTTTAGTTCAGGGTCCTCTTGGAGTGTGGTTGATGTGATATTTGTTGTTACTGAAGCATGAGACTGAGAACATGACCACAGATATTAATGTACTGAATGCAAAATATTATTAATGCAGATCTCTTGTTTTTGAAGCGTTTAAAAATAATTGTATTTAAGTAATCCCTCTCACACCTTTATAAAACAGTATCACTTTTTATTTATTATTTTGTTTATTTCACTTGCTTTAAATCATTTGCTCTAATCTGTACACTATGGGGCAGTCATGTTCTAAGATGTCAGTATTAAACGTTTGTGTAAAGTGGGGAAAAAAGTTTTTAAGGATGTTGCCAGCAGAAACAATGTTGCACCCCCTGCTGCAGTCCAGCCAATCAGATGACTCTTTTCTTCCTCTCTGGATTTTTGCTACATCTTTCCCGTAGCACTCTGCAGACTGCAGTGATTTATGTACTTAATGGAAACTTGGAGGCCATGAGGTACATAGAAAATGCAACGAGGGCGGTAGGTGGGCTGGAAGCATTACAACGAGCCCTACAATTGTTTGCCCTGTGGTCCCCAAATGGGTTAATCCATCTATGGCCTCTCATGTATTCTGTTATGACATCTATCATCGTCATTAGTTCATCTGTGGTGGCAGTATAAGCATTTGTAGTTGTAGTTTATATTCATTTTCATGTTGATGAAAGTGATTTTAACTGTGTTGTTGGTCAGATTTCAGAAGCACACCTGAGTCCAGAGCTCCAGCCGCTGCCCTCCTCCAATATCCTGATGGTCGAAGTGGACAATGTTCAACATGAGCAGTTCACTGTCACAGAAGAGGTCAAGGTACAAAACATACATTAAAATAGATAGCACAGTATGGTGTGGTAGCAAGTCTCAGTGGTGTGTGTTCGTGTGTCCGTGTGTCCATCCTGCAGGCGCTGACAGCAGAGATAGTGAAGACCATCAGGGACATCATTGCACTCAACCCCCTCTACAGGTCAGTCCGGACCACATTCTATTAGCCTATATTTGTTTTGGTACTTATTTACATCATAAACATTCAGTTGACACTTAGCCCATATGCCTATGTACAGCTAGTCAAGCACTTTTGATATGTTTGTTAAAAAATACAACCTGCATCACTTTATTAGTGTTCTGTAGTGTTTTGCATCTCCTTAAGACATCCTAAATTCCACTTTAATTTCAGGGTTAAGATCTTTGCATCATGTTAATTAAATATTTTCTTTACCTGAATAACCACCACATGGTTGGTTGAGGATGGACCTGTGCACATTCATGCAGAGTCTCCAGGCTTCTATAGTTATGATACGATGATGGATGGAACATGGTGGATAGTGTGGTGTAAGCAGTGGGTTTATTTAACAGTGAAATACAGCATTGGACATCAGTGTGAAATCCGTTCAAGAGTACAGTGGGTACGGAAAGTATTCAGACCCCTTTAAATTTTTCAGTCTTTGTTTCATTGCAGCCATTTTCCAAAAATCAAAAAAGTTCATTTTATTTCTCAGTAATGTACACTCAGCACCCCATCTTGACAGAAAAAAACAGAAATGTAGAAATTTTTGCAAATTTATTAAAAAAGAAAAACTGAAATATCACATGGTCATAAGTATTCAGACCCTTTGCTCAGGATTTAGTAGAAGCACCCTTTTGATCTAATACAGCCATGAGTCGTTTTGGGAAAGATGCAACAAGTTTTTCACATCTGGATTTGGGTATCCTCTGCCATTCCTCCTTGCAGATCCTCTCCAGTTCTGTCAGGTTGGATGGTAAACGTTGGTGGACAGCCATTTTCAGGTCTCTCCAGAGATGCTCAATTGGGTTTAAGTCAGGGCTCTGGCTGGGCCATTCAAGAACAGCCACGGAGTTGTTGTGAAGCCACTCCTTCGTTATTTTAGCGGTGTGCTTAGGGTCATTGTCTTGTTGGAAGGTAAACCTTCGGCCCAGTCTGAGGTCCAGAGCACTCTGGAAAAGGTTTTCGTCCAGGATATCCCTGTACTTGGCCGCATTCATCTTTTCCCTCGATTGCAACCAGTCGTCCTGTCCCTGCAGCTGAAAAACACCCCCACAGCATGATGCTGCCACCACCATGCTTCACTGTTGAGACTGTATTGGACAGGTGATGAGCAGTGCCTGGTTTTCTCCACACATACCGCTTAGCATTAAGGCCAAAAAGTTCTATCTTGGTCTCATCAGACCAGAGGATCTTATTTATCACCATCTTGGAGTCCTTCAGGTGTTTTTTTTAGCAAACTCCATGCGGGCTTTCATGTGTCTTGCACTGAGGAGAGGCTTCCGTCGGGCCACCATAAAGCCCCGACTGGTGGATTGCTGCAGTGATGGTTGACTTACTACAACTTTCTCCCATCTCCCGACTGCATCTCTGGAGCTCAGCCACAGTGACCTTTGGGTTCTTCTTTACCTCTCTCACCAAGGCTCTTCTCCCCCGATAGCTCAGTTTGGCGGCCAGCTCTAGGAAGGGTTCTGGTCGTCCCAAACGTCTTCCATTTGAGGATTATGGAGGCCACTGTGCTCTTAGGAACCTTTAAGTGCAGCAGAAATTTTTTTGTAACCTTGGCCAGATCTGTGCCTTGCCACAATTTGTCTCTGAGCTCTTCAGGCAGTTCCTTTGACCTCATGATTCTCATTTGCTCTGACATGCACTGTGAGCTGTAAGGTCTTATATAGACAGGTGTGTGGCTTTCCTAATCAAGTCCAATCAGTATAATCAAACACAGCTGGACTCAAATGAAGGTGTAGAACCATCTCAAGGATGATCAGAAAAATAGACAGCACCTGAGTTAAATATGAGTGTCACGGCAAAGGGTCTGAATACTTATGACCATGTGATATTTCAGTTTTTCTTTTTTAATAAATTTGCAAAAATTTCTACATTTCTGTTTTTTTCTGTCAAGATGGGGTGCTGAGTGTACATTACTGAGAAATAAAATGAACTTTTTAGATTTTTGGAAAATGGCTGCAATGAAACAAAGAGTGAAAAATTTAAAGGGGTCTGAATACTTTCCGTACCCACTGTAGACTGAGCATCTGAAATGAATTACTTAAAATGTCTTCCTCCCTACCGACAGCCAGTGCCTCTCTAGGCAACATCATAAAGGTGGGGACACACATACAACTGTTAGCCAATTGACCCCTCCTGCTAACTTTCTACTGAATGTAACGTGACATAAGCCTACTGCTTTATCTTTTAATGATTTGTAATAGTGAACAGAGACCTACCGAGCGTTACAGGAACAGTGTTGATCCTTAATATCGTCAGGTGATGCGGTGGTTCACTTTTATTCTGTGATCACTAGTCTTTTCGACCACTCAAAGCGCTTTTACACTACATCGCATTCACCATTCACTCACTGAGCCTAAGTGCTCAAACAGAAACTAACATTCGCACACATTCATACACTGGTGGAACAGCCGCCAGAAGCAATTCAGGACACTTCGACATGCAGCCTGGAGGAGCCGAGGAACCGCCAACCTTCCGATTAACGGGCAACCCGCTCTACCTCCTGAGCCACAGCCACCCCCCTGCTTCAGTGATGACTGATTATACCAAGTTGGTGGAGACAGCTGGCTGATAAAATATAGTGTGTGTGATTCTAAGCTTCTAATCTTAAGTCTTCAGATTCACTCGCTGCCAGTCATTCTCATAAATACTTTTTAAAATATATTTGGTATTTGCGACTTACATTGACAACACTTGTCTGCTGAAAGTTACCATGTGATTCCATAAGGCAGCATCTGAAAAAGACTGGAAGTGCATTCTAGTTTTATTCTGTGAATAAGGACAACTGTTTCACATTAAAGTCAGAGTTTGATTTAGTCTCAGACCAGCAGGCTCAGGAATAAATGCAAATGTAGTGATGGTGAAATAGATCTGTTCTTAAATGGGCTTCTTTGTGTTTGTCAGAGAGTCGGTCCTCCAGATGATGCAGGCTGGTCAGAGAGTGGTTGATAATCCCATCTACCTCAGCGACATGGGAGCTGCTCTGACAGGAGCAGAGTCACATGAACTACAGGACGTCCTGGAGGAGACCAGTGTGAGCAGTCTGCGTGCTTAATACCTGTTTTGTTGTCTCGTCCACTGAGTGGGAGATGCTCTTGGAAGATTCCTACATAAAAGCTCAGGGAAGTGGCTGTTGCCGCTCTTTAACTGAGGTGGGGAACTTCTCAGACATTCATATGCCAAACCAAACAGTTGGTCCTCAGCATTCTCTTAAACTGAAAGATGCTGTATATACAGTTAAAGCACATCAACATTGTGTAGCATATAAATAAATTGAATATTTGGGAAACGGTGTCCTTTCTGACTGCGTTGACGCGCCAAGCATGATCAATGGAAGAGAGTCCTCCTCCTCTGAGTCTGTGCTGTCAGCTTGGAGCAGTTCTGCTGCCCTTTAATCCAAACGCCGGCTTCAGATGACTGTATTTCTGTCATAGGTAATACATGATCAGCAATAAAGCTGGGGAAAAAACCATGAAAAACAAAAATGTAGCAGTTTGAAAGAGCTACTAGCTTCTGAATCTGCATGTGGCGCCATTGCCATGTAGAATTTCCCACCTCTGATAGAGAACAGCTTCCCTAAGTATTTCAAAATGTTGATATCCTTATATTTAGCTTCCATTAAAGCTGTACAATGTAAAAAAAGTTTATAGTGTACTGACCTTTGAAAGGTGTTTGCTTTGTCTGCAGATCCCAAAGCGTCTCTACAAGGCTCTGTCTCTGCTAAAGAAGGAGTATGAGCTGAGTAAACTGCAGCAGCGACTGGGCCGAGAGGTCAGAGGGGGTCACCAAACATACAGTAACATACATACCTGTTTCCCTGCTCCTCTCACCCGTCCCCCTGCTCCTCTCACCCGTCCCCCTGCTCCTCCTCTCACCCGTCCCCCTGCTCCTCCTCTCACCCGTCCCCCTGCTCCTCCTCTCACCCGTCCCCTTGCTCCGCTCACATGTCTCCCTGCTCCGCTCACAGGTGGAAGAGAAGATCAAACAGACTCACAGGAAGTACCTGCTACAGGAGCAGCTCAAGATCATTAAGAAGGTACTACAGAATATGTCCTCTGATCTCTCTCTGTACTGCGTCTGTCAGCAAAACACTCGTCTCTCAAACTCTATGGGGCTTTGCAGCAGCAGTGAAAACCTGTTAAGACTTTAGAATTTAGCACTTTTCCTGTATGTCACACCAGTTAAACTAATCCAACGTGGACCGTCACATATTCCATCAAACGACCCTGCTATAGGTGGTATTTATTGCAGGGCTGGATTACATAAAATGGCACCCATGTTTACCATCCATCCCCATAATGTGTCAGGATCTTTTTATATTACTGTCATATTACTGTCACTAATATGATTGCAAAATACTGCATATCACAGACTCACCTACAAGTGATGACATTATTGTAGGTAACATACAGTGAGGTGATCGTATCTTTACATCAGCTGTGCTGTGATTCCCACCGCTGAAACTTTTGTTGGT
Source organism: Micropterus salmoides (assembly GCF_014851395.1). NCBI lineage: Eukaryota > Metazoa > Chordata > Actinopteri > Centrarchiformes > Centrarchidae > Micropterus > Micropterus salmoides. The sequence goes on along the minus strand of NW_024042667.1, from coordinate 18,395 downwards.
TTTGTGGGTTTTTAGGAGCTGGGTCTGGAAAAAGAGGACAAAGAAGCTATCGAGGAGAAGTTTAGAGAGAGACTCAAAGATAGGACTGTCCCTCAGCACATAATGGACGTCATCAACGAAGAACTCAACAAACTGGGACTGCTGGACAACCACTCTTCAGAGTTCAAGTTGGTCTTGTATTTCTTGTCCCGCTAGACAGGGAGGGCCTTTATGACGTCACTTTGTTGGATTGACAGACACTTGAGTCCAGAACAACTTATCTCGACTACTGAACAGAGTGGCATGAAATTTAGTTTAGGTATTCGTGAACTCTGGAAAATTATTTCAAATGTCATGATGACCCCTAGAACTTTTTTCTTTCTAGTGCCATATTCAGCCTCACTTACACTATAGGGACAAAAATACTGGGACACCCCTGTCCCAATACTGTTACCTAACTATACTTTTGGGAGCGTCTAGACCGTACTCTATGATGATATTTACAGAAGGGGGGGGGGGGGGGGAGAGAGAGATATAAGGAGAGAGGCAGCCTACACAATATACACACAGAGGTACACACAGTGAAGGTGATGTTGCTATAGACTAAATGAAAAATGGTACAGATATTTATAGTAGTGTTAATGGTAACAATCGTAATGTTAATGATTATAATAACAATAAGACTAGCAACAATAGTCGTTGCAGCAGAGGGTGTCGAGCAGGAACACGGGGGCAGCAGGTGACCCGCAGCCACAGATCCAGACTCCACAGCTCCAGAGCCAGAAAACCTGCAGGAAGTGATAGGAGGAGAGAGGAGAGAGACGAGAAAACACAAGACTACCAGAAAGGGGAGAAGTTGTGTTAGTAACATGCAATAATGGGATGAGGTTGCATACAGAGGGAGAGAAAGTAGAGGAGAGAGGAGCTCAGTGCATCATGGGAAATCCCCCGGCAGTCTAGGCCTATAGCAGCATAACTAAGGGATGGTTCAGGACTCACCTGAGCCAGCCCTAACTATAAGCTTTATCAAAGAGGAAAGTCTTAAGCCTACTCTTAAATGTGGAGATGGTGTCTGCCTCCTGAACCCAAACTGGAACCTGGTTCCACAGGAGAGGAGCTTGATAGCTGAACGCTCTGGCTCCTAGTCTACTTTTGGAGACTCTAGGAACCACAAGTAACCCTGCATTCTGGGAGCGCAGTGCTCTGGTGGGGTAGTAAGGTACTATGAGCTCTTTAAGATAAGATGGTGCCTGACCATTAAGAGCTTTGTAGGTAAGAAGAATGATTTTAAATTCTATTCTGGATTTTACTGGAAGCCAATGCAAAGAAGCTAAAACAGGAGAAATGTGATCTCTTTTCCTGGTTCCTGTCAGAACACGTGCTGCAGCATTCTGGATCAGCTGAAGAGTCTTAATGGACTTTTTCGAGCAGCCTGATAATAAGGAATTGCAGTAATCCAGCCTAGAAGTAACAAATGCATGGACTAGTTTTTCTGCATCATTTTTAGACAGGATGTTCCTGATTTTCGCAATATTCCGTAGGTGAAAAAAGGCGGTCCTTGAAATTTGTCCTGATCAAAGATAACTCCAAGATTCCTCACAGTGGTGCTGGAGCCCAGGGCGATGCCATCCAGGGAAACTATATCTTTAGATAATGCGTCACGGAGGTGCTTAGGCCCCAGAACAATAACTTCAGTTTTATCTGAGTTTAACATGAGAAAATTACAGGTCATCCAGGTTTTAACATCCTGAAGGCACATTTGAAGTTTAGCTAACTGATGAGTTTCATCTGGCTTGATCGATAGATATAACTGAGTATCATCTGCATAACAATGAAAGCTTATGGAATGTTTCCTGATAATATTGCCTAAAGGAAGCATATATAAAGTGAAGAGGATTGGTCCGAGGACAGATCCTTGAGGAACTCCATGAGTAACTTTGGCGTGCATGGAGGACTCATCGTTAACATGTACAAACTGAAATCGATCTGATAAATAGGACTTAAACCAGCTTAGAGCGGTTCCTTTAATGCCAATGAAGTATTCCAGTCTCTGCAATAGGATGTGATGGTCAATGGTATCAAATGCAGCACTAAGATCTAATAAAACCAGTACAGAGACAAGTCCTTTGTCTGATGCAATAAGGAGGTCGTTAGTAATTTTCACCAGTGCTGTCTCTGTGCTATGATGAGCTCTAAATCCTGACTGAAAATCCTCAAATAAACTATTGCTCTGTAGAAAGTCACACAGCTGTTTAGCAACTGCTTTCTCCAGAACCTTAGAGAGAAATGGAAGGTTAGATATAGGTCTGTAGTTGGCTAAAACATCCGGATCAAGTTTGGGCTTTTTCAGAAGAGATTTAATTACAGCTACTTTAAAGTACTGTGGTACATAGCCTGTTGATAAAGATAGATTGATCATATCTAGTATAGAGGTGCTGACTAAGGGTAAAACATCTTTAAGCAGCCTAGTCGGATGGGGTCTAAGAGGCAGGTTGATGGTTTAGATGAAGAAATTATTGAAGTTAGTTGGTAAAGATTGAGGGAAGCAAAACAGTCTAAACATGTATCTGGTTCTACAGCTGTTTCTACGGTTCCTGAGTTAAGAGATAAGTCTGTGCCAGATGAGGGCAGGTCTTGGTGAATTTTGTCTCTAATAGCTAGAATTTTATCATTAAAGAACCTCATGAAGTCGTAACTACTGAGAGCTATGGGAATACTTGGCTCAATAGAGCTGTGACTCTCTGTCAGCCTGGCTACAGTGCTGAAAAGAAACTTTGGGTTGTTCCTATTTCCTCTATTAATGACGAGTAGTACGCTGCTCTAGCATTACGGAGGGCCTTCCTATAAGTTTTAAGACTATCTTGCCAAATTAAACGAGAATTTTCCACTTTGGTGGAACGCCAATTCCTCTCAAGTTTCCGCGATATTTGCTTTAATTTGCGAGTTTCAGTATTATACCATGGAGCTAACTGTCTTTGTTTTAGTATTTTCTTTTTTAGAGGGGCTACAGAGTCGAGTGTCATTCGCAGCGAGCCTGCAGCACTATCAACAAGATGATCGATTTGGGAGGGACTGAAACTAGCATAGGAGTCCTCCATTACTTTGTGACTAGATAATGTATTTAGAGCTGATGGAATCGCATCCTTAAATTTAGCTACAGCACTATCAGACAGACATCTTGTATAGAAATTTTTGCCCAATGGCGAGTAGTTCAGCAATACAAACTCAAAAGTTATCAAACAGTGGTCGGATAAAGAGGGATTTTGTGGGAACACCACTAAATGTTCAATTTCAATACCATACACCAAAACAAGGTCGAGGGTGTGGTTAAAACAGTGAGTCGGTTCATGAACACTCTGAGAGAAGCCAATGGAATCTAACAGAGAGATAAACGCAGTACTAAAGCTGTCATTCTCAACATCCACATGAATACTAAAATCCCCTACAATAATAACTTTGTCTGTTTTAAGGACTAAAGTTGACAAAAACTCTGTAAATTCAGATAAGAATTCAGAATACGGGCCAGGTGCTCGGTACACTATAACGATGAGAATTGGTTGCAGTGATTTCCAACTTGGGTGCGAAAGACTAAGAACAAGGCTTTCAAATGAGTTATAGTTTGGTTTAGGTTTAGAGCTGATTAGTAGGCTAGAGTCGAAGATAGCTGCAACTCCACCTCCTCGGCCTGTGCCTCGAGGAATGTGAGTATTAATATGACTGGGAGGGGTGGATTCATTTAGGCTAACATATTCTCCATCACCCAGCCAGGTTTCAGTAAGACAAAATAAATCAATATCATATCTCATATTAGTTCATTTACTAGTACACCTTTAGAAGAGAGAGATCTGATGTTTAAGAGTCCACATTTAACTCTCCTATTCATTTGCACTATTGCTCTTGTGGTTTTAATTTTTGTGAGGTTTTTATGCACAGCTCCTCTTCTGTTTACCTTTTTAAATAATTTCGATGGTCGGGGGGCAGACACCGTCACTATAGGATTTTCACTAAGTAACTCCTGAAATGGAGGAGCAGAGAAGTGTGTTAGACTGCGACTCTGCGTAGGGTTTTGGGTGGGAAACTGCTGAAAAAGAAGGGCAGAGAAGTGTGTTAAACTGCGACTCTGCCTCTGTCATAAAAGTAATGTTTAGGTGTCCAAGTACATTTGACCATATAGTGTATTTCCACCTGTGCAAAAATTTAGAGTAACAAAATGTATTGAGGAGATTCATGAGATTTCCTCTAGTATAAACAATAGTAAAGTGTAACAGTAGGGCTGTACATATATTATTTTTCAAGTCGATTAATCTAACGATTATTTTTTCGATAAATCTAACGACTAATTTTGTTTATTCTAAAAAAAGAAAAGTTGCCTATTACTCTATTTAAAATACCAATTTATCCAAAATAAATATCAAAAACATGTCATCCTGATGAAGCACATTAGAATAATGACAATAGCAGCAAATCTTAAGGCAAGGCAAGTTTATTTGTATAGCACATTTCAACAACGAGGTAATTCAAAGTGCTTTACATAAAACATAAAAGCAACAGGGAAATATAAAAAAGTTTAAAAGCAACAATAGGAAAATAAAAAAATACACATTAAAAAATAAAAGTTACAGTGCAGTTTTTACAATCAGGGTTAAAAGAGTTGAATGAAAAGTAAAAACAGGCTGAGGGGTTGAGCAAATAATTGAGTTACAATTATTTTGAAAAGAGAATAAACAGAAGAGAAGTACACTTAATCTACTCGCTCTAGCTAGTCTGTACTCAGGTCCATAGCAATCTTTGGGTCCACTGAAACTCCAAAACCCTCGGACACTACAGAGAAACCAGGACATGTCTGTCCGCAGGCCACTTTCATCCAGGTATACTCTGGACCCACCTGCACGTTTACAGGTGGACAGAGGTTCCTGCAAATCACTCAGGCGTGAGATTTAACACCACTTCCTTCACTCTGTTCAATCTCACTCTCATTATCTGTTACCTACTCATTTCTCACCGTGTAAATATTTAATTAAAAGCAATGGTAAAAAGCAAAAAACAAAGAAAAAGAAAACAATACAAGTTATAGTTATCAATCTACTAGTTAAAGGCAATGGTAAAAAAATTTTAATTTTTTATTTAATTTAAAAAAGAACTGACAGTTTCAGCAGACCTGCAGTTATCTGGGAGTTTGTTCCAAATATACGGAGCATAATAACTGAACGCTGCTTCTTCCGTTTAGTTTGACTCTGGGGACAGAAAGCAAACCTGCCCCAGACGACCTGAGAGGTCTGGATGGTTCGTAACAAAGCAGAAGATCAGAAATGTATTTTGGCCCTAAACCATTTAGTGCTTTATAAACTAACAGCAGGATTGTGAAATGATTTTTTTGACATAAAGGAAGCCAATGTAAAGACCTCAGAACTGGAGTGATGTGATCCACCTTTGTGGTCTTAGTGAGGACTCGAGCAGCAGCGTTCTGAATCAGCTGCAGCTGTCTGATGGATTTCTTAGGGAGCCCTGTAAGGACACTGTTACAGTAGTTGAATCGACTGAAGATAAATGCATGGATACGTTTTTCCAGGTCTTGCTGAGACATAAGTCCTTTAATCCGTGATATATTCTTCAGGTGATAGTAGGCTGACTTTGTAATTGTCTTAATGTGGCTCCTCAGATTCAGGTCTGAGTCCATGACTACACCAAGATTTCTGTCTTGATTTGTGGTTCTTAACATTACAGATTGAAGCGGAGCACTGACTTTCAGTCGTTTCCCTGGCTCCAAAAACAATAACTTCAGTTTTATTTCAATTGAAGAAAATTCTGGCACATTCAATCGTTGACCTGCTCAATACAGTTACTCAGCACCCGTATGGGATCATAGTCCCTTGGTGAAATGGTTATGTAAATCTGTGTGTCATCTGCATAATTATGGTAACATATTTTGTTGTTTTTCATAATCTCAGTGGAAGCATGTAAATGTAAAACAAAAGAGGCTCCAGAATGGAGCCTTGGGGAACTCCACATGTCATTGTGGATTTCAGATGTTGTATTATGTCCTCCAGGTTTTTATGGTTAATATAATCAAATTGTCTCATGCTATATGAATTGTGAATTGGACACAGGGACAAGACATATCCTGTTACTGACATGGAGGCAGTGATTGCTTGTCTGTTTGAATTTTGTCTGTGAAGAAGGAGGCAAATTCATTGCAGGCCCTGGTGGATAGAAGGTCAGAGGCTACAGACACAGGAGGGTTGGTTAGCCTGTCGACAGTAGCAAACAGGGCACGTGCATTATTAGTGTTTTTGGTGATGATGTCAGAGAAGAAGAAACTGCCTTGCATTTCTCAGTTCATCCATCCATACATCGTCAAACGCTTATCCTGCGTACAGGGTCGCGGGGGGGCTGGAGCCAATCCCAGCTGACATCGGGTGCAAGGCGGGGTACACCCTGGACGGACAGGTCGCCAGTCCATCGCAGGTGTATTTCTCAGTTCTAAATTTTAAATGCGAAGTCTCTCTTTATAGATGTCATAATGAACCTGAACCTAAAATGAATCAAATTTCCAGGTCACTGATGTGTTGTGATAATAACAACAACAGACATTAATTAAAGCTACTTTACTTAAAACTTTAAATGTTTCTGACATGGATTCATTTCAATATTGAGTATCAGTAGCCAATTTTTACATGACTCAAGGTGTAACGTTACGTTACCATGACAGCAGCGGGGCAGAAATTACTTTTAACATGAAGGCAATGAAGAAATACTACGTGTCCTTGTGCTGATAATGTGCCGTGCTTGTGTGGCGACAGAAAGTAAACACGATTTGCGGTGCTGCCGTCTAGACAAAGTGCTGCGGGATACTTTCGTTTCACATGTTAGTTCTGCTTTACGTATTCGTGGAAAGCAGTTGCGCTGCAGTGAAGCGGTTTCCAGTTCACAGAGCTCACGGAGCAGCACGTTGTTGAGTGTCTGTCTGAAATACTCCAAACTTTAGACGGTCGAAGGCGCGGTCTTGTAGCTGGAGCTTGTCCGGGATAATCCCACACCGGATGCAGCGACGTGTCCACGTATTTACATAATCGATTAAGTCAACGAATCGCCCCAGCCCTATGTAACAGTCGCCTGCAGGTAATTAATGTCAAAACTACAGCAGCTTTTAAAGGTTCAGTTTGTAAGATTTAGTGGCATCTAGTGGTGAGGGTTGTGAATTGCAACCATCTGTCCAGTCTACCATTGGCCCCGTAACCTTTCAAAGAGCTTAGGACAGCTATGGTGACTGACACAGCACAATTGGTGTCTTTTTTGAGACAGCAGAGAGTGGCCAGTCAAGAAATGAATGTTATTTAGGTAGATTTATTTAGAAATTCTATTTACTTTATTCAGTAAAACCATATGTTATTGTGGACTTGGCCACTGACCGATAACATGGAAAATGTAAGCCAAGAGTGTGAAACACTGTCACTGTTTCTGCTCCACAGTCCATTATAAACCACACATTAGATACAAACATTGACAAGTGAAACATGTTTATTCTCTCTGTGATTATGGACCCGCTGCCAGATTACGGTGCTTTGATAGCAGCACAAAATATACATAAATAAATGCTTTGATAGCGGTGCTGAATTTGATCTTAGTCATGACAGCAACAGTTACTCACGTAATCACTAACTCTTTAGTGGTTTGCCCACAAAATAAAAAGTGTGAGAAGCTTGTTTAATTAATGTAAAGCAGTATTTGGAGTTGAACTGAGCTTGTACTTCTGAAATTATGAACCACACTGAAAGAGCCTGTAGCCTGCTTGACTCACCTCTGAAAGAGCCATCATAATACGTGATTCCCCTAAATGTCCTCTGCCTGGAGATACTGGGGAAATGAAAAGGCGTCCGTAGGTTGATGGATGTGGATCAAACACTGAAACAAAAACAGTGCAGCACATGCTGTAATGTGAGAAACATTTGCTGCTTAATCCATTTGTTGAAGAGGGAAAAAAAAAAAGTTGTCCCCAAGGTGGGATTGAACCCTCAACCCTCTGGCTGTCAGTCCTGTTCCGCCTTACTGGCTGACCTAACTATACAATATGTTATGTGAGTCAATATTATGCCTTATACTCTCACCCACCATCTAAGGTTGAAAATATTGCTCCAATGCAAAACTTATTTGCAGACCCCTGCAGTATATTATTACTACTACTTCATGTTCTTCTAACGTACGTATTCAACATAGTGATGAGTGTCTGCACTGCCTGAATTCTACCAGAAGTAGAACAAGAAGAACAAAACACATGTCCGTTTTCAACTACTGTAGAAACATAACGATGCAACGTGGCTACATCCACCTGCTGTTATGGAGATAAATGGCTCATTCTAAGGTAATGAAAACATAACGGTTCATTATGTAAGGTCTTTACACACCACTGAAAACATAGTTATGGATCTTGCATTGCATTTCTTTCGATAGATCCTGAGAAATATTACACACTGAACCTTTAAGTCTTTGCCTATAGATTTCATATTATCTGTTAAACTTGAGGGTCTAAATGTGCTTCTGCAGTTACAGTGAGGAAAATAAGTATTTGAACACACTGCTATTTTGCTAGTTCTCCCACTTAGAAATCATGGAGGGGTCTGAAATTGTCATCGTAGGTGCATGTCCACTGTGAGAGACATAATCTAAAAAAAATTATCCAGAAATCACAATGTATGATTTTTTAAACTATTTATTTGTATGATACAGCTGCAAATAAGTATTTGAACACCTGAGAAAATCAATGTTAATATTTGGTACAGTAGCCTTTGTTTGCAATTACAGAGGTCAAACGTTTCCTGTAGTTTTTCACCAGGTTTGCACACACTGCAGGAGGGATTTTGGCCCACTCCTCCACACAGATCTTCTCTAGATCAGTCAGGTTTCTGGGCTGTCGCTGAGAAACAGAGTTTGAGCTCCCTCCAAAGATTCTCTATTGGGTTTAGGTCTGGAGACTGGCTAGGCCATGCCAGAACCTTGATATGCTTCTTACAGAGCCACTCCTTGGTTATCCTGGCTGTGTGCTTCGGGTCATTGTCATGTTGGAAGACCCGGCCTCGACCCATCTTCAATGCTACTAAGGAGGGAAAATCTCACAATACATGGCCCCGGTCATCCTCTCCTTAATACAGTGCAGTCGCCCTGTCCCATGTGCAGAAAAACACCCCCAAAGCATGATGCTACCACCCCCATGCTTCACAGTAGGGATGGTGTTCTTGGGATGGTACTCATCATTCTTCTTCCTCCAAACACGGTTAGTGGAATTATGACCAAAAAGTTCTATGTTGGTCTCATCTGACCACATGACTTTCTCCCATGACTCCTCTGGATCATCCAAATGGTCATTGGCAAACTGAAGACGGGCCTCGACATGTGCTGGTTTAAGCAGGGGAACCTTCCGTGCCATGCATGATTTCAAACCATGACGTCTTAGTGTATTACCAACAGTAACCTTGGAAACGGTGGTCCCAGCTCTTTTCAGGTCATTGACCAGCTCCTCCCGTGTAGTTCTGGGCTGATTTCTCACCTTTCTTAGGATCATTGAGACCCCACGAGGTGAGATCTTGCATGAGCCCCAGTCGAGGGAGATTGACAGTCATGTTTACTTCTTCCATTTTCTAATGATTGCTCCAACAGTGGACCTTTTTTCACCAAGCTGCTTGGCAATTTCCCCGTAGCCCTTTCCAGCCTTGTGGAGGTGACAATTTTGTCTCTAGTGTCTTTGGACAGCTCTTTGGTCTTGTTAGTAGTTGGATTCTTACTGATTGTATGGGTGGACAGGTGTCTTTATGCAGCTGACGACCTCAAACAGGTGCATCTAATTTAGGATAATAAATGGAGTGGAGGTGGACATTTTGAAGGCAGACTAACAGGTCTTTGAGAGTCAGAATTCTAGCTGATAGACAGGTATATATATACTTATTTGCAGCTGTATCATACAAATAAATAGTTAAAAAATCATACATTGTGATTTCTGGATTTTTTTTTTTTAGATTATGTCTCTCACAGTGGACATGCACCTACGATGACAATTTCAGACCCCTCCATGATTTCTAAGTGGGAGAACTTGCAAAATAGCAGGGTGTTCAAATACTTGTTTTCCTCACTGTAGATGATTCTGAGTCTTGTTCAGGTGGCACTCAATTCAATAAAATTTTATTTAAATATTTACAGACATTTCAGAAAGCAGGATTAGTGAAAATTCTGCGTTCAGCCTGAAATGAGGGAGACTCTGGATTTTCTGTTTCAAAGAGTGGTATCAGATAAACCCTAGATCAGGAACTCCAGCAACTGATGCTGTGAACCTAACCTCCTCCTGAGGAGGAATGGATAAGTTGGACAGCTGTCAGTTTCTCTCTGACTCCTCCCCTCCTGCAGAGTCTGAAGCAGCTGTCTGACACACTCTTTCATTTCCTCATTCTTACTGTCAATATTAAAACACATCTGAAAACATTTACGTCATTCAAAACATCAAAATCCTAGTTAGAGGCAATTCGTTTTTACCCAAACATGATCTCGAACATGACCACTCATGATCAAACTGTCATCAATGTATGGACAGAGAGTTATCTCCGGACATCGTGGATTTATCCTCAGCACAGAAAAAAGTCATAGGCTACACTGTCCTTCTTTATAACACTATGATTCTGTAGACACAAGACAGCTGTCAGTTTGGACAGTTGCACTGAAACACTTACTTACTGCAGTGATCACTGTTTAAACTAATCTGTATAAAACAATGAACAGTAATCTTTTATATTGTAGACGCACTGATTGACAGAACATTCCTATAGTATCAGTTATGTTAGAGATGATGTGAATATTTCTGAGTGAGGATGACTGTGGTGCAGCTAAAACAAATAAATGTAGTTTCAAAGTGAGTTTTTCATTATTAGCTGCTGATAGTCTGAATGTGTTTTGACAGCATTTCATTAAAGACGAAATGAGCAAGATTTTTTTTAATGTAAAATAGACGTCTAAAACTTCAGTTAGTTGGAACCTTGACGCATTTTCCACTGCAAAGACATAATTAGTAGGCTACCCTACTGGGTCGGACTGTGGCTTTACAATCAAGGGTTCATGAGTCTTATATTTGTATATTTTCATCTTTAGGTAGCCGATTGCCACCAGCATCTTGTCCTGTCAGGTTAGAGCTGAATAAATTTTGCCAATCCAAAAATGGAATGTAGCCTAACAGGCCTATAGGAGAATTCCAGCACTAGAAAGTCACACAGCTGTTTAGCAACTGCTTTCTCGATGATCTTAGAGAGAAATGGAAGGTTAGATACAGGTCTATAGTTTGCTAAAACCCCTGGATGAAGGTTGGGCTTTTTAAGAAGAGTTTTAACAGAGTACTTTAAAGTACTGTGGTACATAGCCTGTTGATAGCGACAGATTGATATCTAGTAAAGAAGTGCTGACTAGGGCAAAACTTCTTTAAGCAGCCTAGTCACTCCTATTCATGTCCTTCTGTTCAAGTTAAACTCTTGTATGTTCTGGGTAATTGACCTAACTGTCCATAATTAAAAATACCTAGTAGAGTTTTTTAAAGGCTTTTTTTTAGTAGTACTTTTTTTTTTTTTACTAGTGGGTCGTCATTTTGTTTGTATCTCTCGAAGCATACAGTTGTCCCTATTTCTGATTCCCATCAATAGTTTTACACTATTCCAGTGGTTGACAGATGGTGGGAACATGCCATTTTTGCTATTGATTTTGATATTGAGATATTGAGTTGCACATAGCAGAGACATGGTTCCGCTATATTCGGTGCATCTTCGCTAGCATATTTACTACTATAATTTCACACAATTATTAATATCAATGCGGTATTAATAATTTTCACCCACACACTGTACAAGCATGGTAACACTCAATGCTTTGCTTGCTTTCTTCTTTGCATTCATCAAAGGACATCTATGTGTAAAAGGTGCTGTTAGAAGAGCAGAGGAGTTAGGTCTTTTAAAGGCAGTGCAATGTGTGTGCGTAGCGAGTGAGTGGGCAAGCAAATATGTGAGAGGGAGTGGTAGAAGGTGATGGTGAAAGCCAGTAAGTTGTCAGTCTGGTAGTAAATGTACTAGTTTACAGTGTGTCTGTTAGTAAAACAGATGTCAACAGATGTCTGTTCATTGTTTCCCCAACAGCTGGAAATTGAAAGCGGTTAGCTAGCATTTCCCTTCAGACTCCGGTCTGAAAGCTGAGCGAGAGTGGACAGGGCAGAGTCTCGTAGTAGTAATAGGTTGTTCTCTGAGGACCACTTTGTACGATTATCAATTTCCTTCCGATATGAAGTCTCATCTTGTTTGAAATCCGGCCAATGATGGTGGTGTCATCCACAAACTTCACAACAGAGTGCGTGCCACAGGGCACTAGTCGTTCAGACTAGACACTGCAGACTTTTTTGGTACAGGTATGATGGTGGCTGTCTTGAAGCAGGTGGGAACCTTCTCCTGAGACATTGATATGTGGAAAATGTCAGTAATAACATCAACTAGTTGATTGGCACAGGTTTTTAGTACATGGCCAGGCCTCATATTCCCTCTCAGCAGGACTCTCCTCACATCTGCTGTGGATACTGACAGGGGCCGGTCCTCTGGAGGTGGAGTAGACTTTACAGCTGACTCCTTGTTGAGGAGATCAAAACTAGCATAAAAGGTGTTAAGTTCATCAGGTAATGTGGCCTCACATATGATGGGGGAGCTCCTGCTTTTGTACCCTGTGATGTTTTTGATGGCCTGCCACATATCTTTGGGGTTGCTGGTGTTGAGGTCTCTCTCTCTGCTGATGTTTCCGCTTCGCCTCCTTGATGCCAGCTTTCAGTCTCACGCTGGCGGTGCTGTAAGCTTCTTCATCACCCGACCGAAAAGCAGCTTTTTTGGCTCTGGATAGAGCCCCACCTCTCCATTCATCCAGGCCTTCTGATTGGGGAATGATTTTATCATTTTAGTGATCACCACATCATCAACACATCTGCTGATGTAAGATGTCACTGATGATGTATATTCCTCAAGGCTCTCCTGGGTGGCGATCTCCAATCTGTGCTCTGAAAATAGTCCTGTAGAGCTGCTGTAGCCATCTGTCCACACTTTGACTGTTTTAATTGTTGGCTTGACCCTTTTCATCAGCTGTGTGTAAGTAAGTAAGTAAACTTTATTTATATAGCACCCTTCAATAGAATAAAATAAAAAATAACAACAAAAACAACACTTAAAATACAAAACTATATAGCTAGTTAAAAGCTTGTCTAAAAAGATGTGTCTTAAGGTGTTTTCTAAAAGTTTCCACAGAATCCAAGGCTCTCAAGGCTAAAGGGAGAGCGTTCCAGAGCCTTGGAGCCACCACACAGAAAGCACGATCACCTCTTGTTTTATAACGTGTTCTGGGAAAAGTTAAAAGGTGTTGGCCTGAAGACCTCAGAGAGCGACCAGAAATGTGTGCATGCAACAGATCCTCGATGTAAGAGACCATGCAAGGCTCTATAAGTAATGGTTAAAATTTTAAAATGTACCAATCGGAAGCCAATGAAGAGCCTTAAGCACAGGAGTAATGTGTGATCTCTTGTTAGTTTTAGACAAAAGCCTTGCAGCTGCATTCTGCACAACTTGCAGTCAGTCTATGGAGGATTTGTTTAGACAAGTGTACAGTACATTGCAATAATCCAGACTAGAAGAAATAAAAGCATGAACAAGCATCTCCATCTCTTCTTTAGAAACCATAGATCTAATCTTAGCAATGTTCCTGAGATGGAAAAAACAGGAACAAACCACAGATTTGACATGACTGTTAAAACACATAGATTTATCAAAAATGACACCCAGATTTCACACATTACCGTCAGAGGATGATAGAGCCCCAAGGGCCTACCTAATTTGAGGGGTAATGTTGTCTGGGGCAAAAATCAACACCTCAGTTTTGTCTGTGTTTAGTTGCAAAAAGTTGTCTGCCATCCATTTGTTAATGGAGGCTAAACAATTGTGCAACACAGACAGTTTGTCTAGCCTATGAGGACTAAAAGATAAATATAATTGGATCTCATCAGCATAACAATGATAAGATATGTCTTCAAAGCTACCAATAATCTTTCCAAGAGGAAGCATATACAGACTGAACAGCAGGGGGCCGAGCACAGAACCTTGGGGAACACCACAAGACAAAGGAGCAGAGTCTGACATATATGTTCCTATGGACACAGAGAAACTCCTGTCAGAGAGATAGGAGGAAAACGAGTTCAGAGCTGAACCAGTAATGCCCACAGATGCTTTCAGTCGATCAATCAGAGTGCAGTGATCAACAGTATCAAACGCTGCACTGAGATCTAATGGGACCAGCACAGAACATTTACCCCCATCAGCAGCCATCAAAATAATTTGATACCCTAAGGAGGGCAGTCTCAGTTGAATGGTTTGTACGAAAACCAGACTGAAATTTATCAAAAATATTATGGGAATCCAAAACATTATGTAGCTGGTTCGCAACAACCTTTTCTAGAATTTTCGAAAGAAAAGGCAATTTAGAAATAGGCCTATAGTTTCTAAATGAAGCTGCATCAAGATTATTCTTTTTCAAGAGAGGCTGAACAACCGCATGCTTAAAACAGCTGGGGACCTGGCCCAGCTGAAGAGGTAAGTTTAAAATTGAAACCAAACATGGGCCAAGTAGATGTATGGATTTTAAAAGCAAAGATGTGGGTAAAATATCAACAGGGCTTTTGGAAGGTTTCATCATGCCCACTAATTTAATGATGTCATTCAGGGTAACGGAGCAGAGGAGTCCAGTATTGAAAGTCTGTGATGTTTAACTATATGGGGGTTTGCTGATGGAACAATGCCTGCCCTGACAGCTCTAACCTTGTCCACAAAGTGAGACAAAAGTGGTTGCAGTCAACATTTGAAAACACAGGGACAATACATGCAGCAGGAGAAACAAGTGGGCTGAAGAAGCAGAGAAATATGGTCTGATAGATCAAAATGGGGATGGGGGAGGGCTTTGTAGCTGCCAGGAATATTGGTGTAGACGTGGTCCAGCGGTTTGTTCCTCTGGTGGGATGTGGACAAGCTGGTGGAAATTAGGGAAAGAAGTTCTGAGGTCTGTTTGATTAAAATCACCAGAAACAATAAAAACACCATCAGGTTGTTTTGTCATGTGACTGCTGATGACCTCATACAGTTCTCAATATCTAAAAAACGGATATATTTTGTAGTTAATTTGCGCCTTTTCTTCTCCATGAGCTTATGGTGCCCCAGTTGACTATTAGCAACAAAAGGTTTGATTGTCCGGTGGTCACACCTCAAAAGTTTAGCTATTTCAAGTGTTGCATCTGACTAAGAGGAATTTTACAATTTTTGACTTTTTAGTGTCAGTTAAATGTCAGTTCTATTTTTGGCTCATTTTACCTGAGGTAATTAAGCTGCCTAATAATTATGCACACCTTAATATAGGGTGTGATCTCTTTAGGCCAGGGTTGCCCGTTAATCGCAAGGTCGGCGCTTCAATCCCCGGCTCCTCCAGCATGTCGAAGTGTCCTTGGGCAAGAAACTGAACCCTGAATTGCCTCTGATGGCTGTTCCACTAGTGTATGAATGTGTGTGAATGTTAGTTTCTGTTTGAGCACTTAGGCTCAATGAATGAATGTGAATGGTGAATGCAGATGTAGTGTAAAAGCACTTTGAGTGGTCGAAAAGACTAGAGCATTTACATTTACCCTCCCTCATTACACAAATACACATCACTTAATATGCTTAAATCCAATAAGAATTCAACTTTTACACAGCTGGCAGTTGGGAAAGATGCATGAAAAAATGCCCATTGTCAAAATACTCACTTGCTTAATAATTGTGCACACAGTGTAGCGATGTGCCAGCAAATGGTAGTGTGAAGAAGACTCTTAGCTAGCAAGATCTAAAATATCTCAATGTTTTATGAGGTAGGAAATGCACTCTGCAGGTTTGCCAGACCAGTGTGTACGCATTGAATGCAAACAACTTGAATTAATGGAAAAAGAACATTGTTGAGAAGAAAACCACAGGGATGCTTTATGGTAATCTGTATAGCTAATTGATATTTTATATGCACTGGTAGTTTTTAACACTTTTCACACTGAGGATACTACAATCATTTTTTACATTACAAAAACCTAAACAAACAAACTGTGGTTGCAGTGTAACCCGTAACTACCTGGACTGGCTGACTAGCATGCCCTGGGGTACCAACAGTGAAGAGAACTTATTATTGGAGAGAGCCAAAGATGTTCTGGAAGAGGACCATTACGGGATGGATGATGTTAAGAAACGCATATTGGTCAGCAAATGCACACACAAGGGCTAGGCTGGGCAATAAACAATAATGATAATTATTGTAATCTAATTTTCCACAGTAACAAAATAACAAATATTCAGAATATCGTCAATAAATGTTTGATTAAATTCATTTGAATCACTAACAAATTAGCATGTAATTTTTCTATTTAGATATTTATTTTGTTGAGTAAAAGGGACTGCTAAAAGATTTACTAATTATATTTTTTGCAAAAAGATCTGATCATAAACACTGTTAACCATCTGGTTAAGCCTTTAAACTGGAAAGAAATAATAATTTAATTGAGATAATTATCGATATCGAATGAAAACATTTTTGGCCATATCGCCCATAACACAAACACGAACAAAAGAACATGCATCTATCCACACGTGATCAACTGTGGAGCTTTTCTAGTAGAAATGAACCTGACTTCATCTCTGTCTTTGTGCAGGAATTCATAGCGGTGAGCCAGCTGCGTGGTTCCACCCAGGGAAGATCTTTGTTTCTACGGTCCTCCAGGTGTAGGAAAGACCTCCATCGCCCGCTCCATAGCCAGAGCCCTCAACAGACAATACTCAGGTTCAGCGTGGGAGGCATGACTGATGTGGCTGAGATTAAAGGACACAGGTCTGGAAGTTATTCTGCCAATTTTACTGAGTAACTAGGACAGTATATGCATTATGTACAGAGGTCTGTCTCTGGTATTGGGCAGGTGAGGGGCGGGAAAAAGGTCAAGAGAATTGATTGGGGTTGGAAAGCTGGATAAGGATAGGTAATACTAGAATTAAGTGCACATACAATGTGATTAGTTACAATTAGAGATGCACAGACATGGAATGTCAGGGCTGATAACTATATGTGTGTGTGTGTGTGTGTGTGTCTGTCCAGGAGGACGTATGTTGGAGCAATGCCTGGGAAGATTATCCAGTGCCTGAAGAAAACCAAGACAGAAACCCCCGGTGCTAATAGACGAGGTCCGTATAGTGATGCTGCTCTTGTACTTCAGTCTGATGAGTTCATTTACATTACATTTACATTTATTCATTTAGCTGACGCTTTTATCCAAAGCGACTTACAATTGCTATACAAGTCAGAGGTCGCACGCCTCTGGAGCAACTAGGGGTTAAGTGTCTTGCTCAGAGACACAGTGGTGGATGTCTCACAGTGGGAATTGAACCCAGAACATTTGTTTACTTTGCAGTGACCCTTTCTTCTAAGGGGACAAGTAGATGCAAACCATACCAGTAATGCCCCACAGCATAACAGAGCCACTGGATCCCCTGACTGTAGGGGTCAAACATTAATGCGTGCACTGTTCTCCTGGTGTATGCTACACATGCACTCACCCACTAGTGAAGAATATGGTGAAGGATGACCAAATAGTTTTTCACATCTCTGTGACCAGTGTAGGTATGTGCACCACTGAAATCTCAAATGTGCATTCATTTACAGCCCTAGTGTAATTTCCCTCTCTGTGTAATTGTCGACAGACTGTTCGCAGTCTGATCACGTCCTGCATTGTCAGACACCTGAGGAAGAGTGCTCTTCTGTTTTTCCTTACAAGCACAAGCATCACGATCATGTGCACTGTCAACAACTATTTCGTCCCTATTTACTGATGTCTTTCCCAGAAATCTAAATGCAGATGTCCCTTTAGTCATGTTCTACTGAAACTCTAGACAGCTGAGCAGTCCGACTGAAACTCCTGCCATCCGTGCCCAACAGTGAACCCTCATTCAAAGTCCCAATTTTGTCTTGCCATCTTGATACAAAATCAACTGAGCCTACTCAGCATTTTGATACATGCCACAGAACATGATTCAATGTTAATTGCTTAATAACACACATACATACATGCATTAGTTAATGATACTGATGGGTGTCTTTATCAACCTGTCATACCAGGTGGATAAGATTGGTCGTGGTTACCAGGGCGATCCATCGTCCGCATTACTGGAGCTTCTAGATCCTGAACAGAACGCTAACTTCCTCGATCACTACCTTGATGTTCCTGTAGATCTGTCAAAGGTAGGCGTGTGTGTTCTTTATGAAGAATTCCACAGTCCTAATGAAAACTACATAAAAAAAATGCAGTTTTTATAAGCCCC
>NW_024042666.1:0-18734 GCF_014851395.1 Micropterus salmoides | reverse complement strand
GACTCAACAGCATTTCTGCCGGAGAGGCAGTAGACTTCCGCTGCCTGGCATGATCCTGAGCAACGTTCGCTCTCTTAGGAGCGAAATGGAGGAGCTCCGTACCAACATCAGGATATGTTTGAATACCGCGAGGCAGGCTTGCTGGTATTCACTGAGACTTGGCTCCACGAAGACATCCCCAACTCCCTGATCGAGCTGGAGAGTTTCTCCCTTGTCCGTGCAGAGAGGGATGAAACTTCGGGAAATAGTCAAGGGGGAGGTATCTGCATTTTTTGTGAGTGACTACTGGTGCAGGAACTATTCTGCGAGAGAGATTGTGTTTAGTTTAGATATAGAACTGCTGTGCCGAGCTGCAGCTTGTGTTGCAGACTGTGTCCAATCAACTGCAACGCAGTCCGGGACCCCGGTCTTTATTCTTGGATTTTTAACCTCTGTAAACTGGAACTGTCCCTTCCTGGATATGAGCATATGTCAAGTGTGGCACAGGGCCAGTCCAAAGCCCCCTTTGTCAAACTCAGACCATAATACAGTCCATCTGAGACCCACCTATAAAACTGTTTTTAAAGAGCAGTAAACCATTAACTAAGACGGTGACTGTATGGTCTAAAGACAGTATAGAGACACTGAAGGGCTCATTTCTTTGTACAGACTGGGACATTTTTCATGGGGGTATCGATGAAGCCACTGACACTATTACAGAGTATTAAATTCTGTGAGGATTGTGTGGCCACCAAGAAGTTATTACAATCTATCCTAACAATAAGCCATACATTTGTTGGGGTTGAAATCAGTTCAAAGGGAGCTTAATTTGTCATTAAGGGAGGCAAGAAGGAAACATAGAACATAATTTTGCGTCTATGGACTCAAAATACAGACACATTTAAGCTATGCATGCAAAAAGAAATCTGCAGGACCTGATGTCATCTCTGCTTTTCTCCTAAAGACCTTTGCAGACCTCTGAGACACAGGGCACCACGCTGGGGTTAGCTCTGCAGCAGATTCCCATCTGGTTCCTGCCCTCTGGAAAAAATCTACTATTATTCCCATTCCAAAGAAACCCTGTCCTACAGAAACAATGATTATAGATGCCGGTGGCTTAACTTCTGTTCAAAATGCTTTAAAATATAATGGTATCTGCACTGAAATCTGTAGTTAATCCTGAACTAGATCCACTCCAGTTTCCTTATAGGCAGGGGAGGAGTGCATCTGGAGGATCCCAAGGCCTATGCACGCCTTTTGTTCATTGATTTTAGTTCAGCCTCATGACAATGCATTTATACAGTGCACTAGTTAGCCTCACAGTGATGGACTGATTTCGATTATTATTTGCAAATGTTTCCCAGTCCAGAGCAGAAGGTCCAACACAGTATATTCTGAAGGTATTTCCCCGGCCAAGACTCTCTAGGTTTGTTAAGTTATTGTGATTTTATTTATGAATTGAAGCAATTTAACCTGTTATTATGTTGGTTTGTGGCACTGCTTTAGATTAAGATGGTTGTATTTCATTTATATTGTAAATATTTATTTAAATAAAGAGTCAAATGAATCATTACTTTTGGCATGTCTTGTCCAAAGTTATATGCAGATTCATCTCCAATGAGAATGGCTCTTAAAAATGTGTAACTGTTCCCTAAACAATTTGATTTGAAAATGGATGTGATGTTACCAGAGGTTCTTAGAAACTGTAATAGTTGAAATAGAACAGGAATAGAAAGTGTTAATATGAAAACAGTCTGATATTGAATACAAGCAATTCAGTGAATATGAATTTTAGAATTCAGTTATTGTAGATATGTGTAGATGTTAAAGCAAAGCAATGTGATATATACATTTGTATTTACAATAATTTTGTACAAACATTTAGAAACATTTTAACATTAAACCTTTTAAAACTTATTTACAAGAAATAAAATTTATTTAAAAAACAAAACCCTGATAAACTTTTCTACGGACTCCAAATTGAGCCATTGCTGCACAGTAACACCAGATACCACAGTGCTCTCACTACATCTAAATAAAATCCAACAGTCACAATTGAATCAATTCAGCTAAAAGGATCTACACATTTTGTATCTGGTTTCACTTCTTAACAAAGCGCACCAAATATGTAACAAAACAAGTACCTATTTTACGCTATTTTAATGGTGTGACTCCAAGGCTAGCAGTGGGGGTAAACATCTTCTTGTAATGCATGTTCACTGCCATATTGGAATAATGGGAGGTTTTACAATTCTTTCCATTCTGCTGACATAGTGTGAATGAAGAATTAACACAGACATGAGACTGACCAATCTTTTCATCTCACCCTCAAAAAGAAAGCAGATAAGTATTTCTAAAGAAAACTATGAAAACATTTAAAAATAGTACAGTCTGCTTTGGTAATACAATACATAATAAGCATATTAACTAAGCACAATTGAATTTTAGAGAAAAGCCTATAGAGTGAATGACATGGAGAGACATTGGTAGAGGATTGCATGAAAGTAGAGCGAGGGACAGAGAGGAGAGAGAGGGAGGGGTCAAGGAATGTATTAAAAGAGGCTGAAAGAGGGAGGGAATTAGAGGAGAGAGAGAGCCAAGAGGTTGCACAGAGCAGAGAAGGAAAAAAAGCAGATATTGCTTTCAGTTCAACAGTGTGAACTAACCCAGAGAGAAATCACAGCAGAGACAGTTAGGTGGAATATTTGGACTTCTGGAGTCTACTCAGCAGCAGCTCCGAGGGACACTAAGAGCTTGTGTGAGGTAACTGCTCTGCTTTTCATTACTAACACTGCTTGTTGAAGACTGAATCCAGACCAGAATTTTCAAATTATGTCTCTGGTACTTGCTTGTTTCTTAGCTGTGGTTTATTTAATGTGTTGCCAAATATCAAGTTTAATCCATAAGTATTTAAGTGAGGGGTGTGACGGCAAGTTGGAGGGGGTTGGGGAGCTCTTAGGCTCTCTTAAATCAATTAAAGAAGTTACAGCTACAGGAGAGGCCATGGGACATGGCACAATCAGGACATGTTGTGCATTCCTAAACAGTAAAGCCTTTTTCTTTTCTGTGGAAGAACAGGCCTGGTTTAAGCTCTTTGATCAGATTATGATTGTGTGATATAAAGCTTAATTGCACTTTTTCTCAAGATGGTCAGCATTGATTTAGCCAGCTTTAGGGCTTGCTCATAGGGGTTCAAATTAAATTAAATGTTGCATTTGTTTTTGCAATGGCATTCTTTTAAAAATATATTTACAAGACTGGGACCTCAGTTGAGCTGCAGGGAAATGGCTGCTCATAAATTACAGATTGTATCTTAGGCTTATACCGTAGGTCATTAAAAATTAGCACTTTTTATTAGTAACTATTACATTCACCAGTGATGTAATACAAATACTTTACCAATGGGAAACCCTTTTCCTTTTAACTCAAACATGATTACATTGTTAGAGTATATGTTTAAGGATATTACTCTCTTCACAGAATCATTGTGATTGTTAGTTATTGCAAACATCCATTGTTTCTGAAAAGAGAATACTATCCCTGAGCTCTGTTTTGGATGTGTTACCGAGGAGTGGGGTCTGTCTTTATGGTTGTAACTAAATGGGTAGAAGTGTAAATTGGTTGATACAACAAGAAACTCTATGAGTTGGAGGCTGGTTTGGATCTACAGTCTTAAGAACAAACAAGTTCACAATACTGTACAAGATACAGCAGTTGAAGGAATGTTTTAGCATAACCTTTTACACCTTCGCTGTGTTTGAAATGGGAGGCAGTTTTCTTGCTGCCTCGCTACCGTAATAGACAGGTGCCTCAGAAGGCATCACTTTCAAGTGAACGCATGTCTGTTTACATGGTTTCGAACAGCCTTTTAAGGCAGGCCTACGGCAACGCGGATGTCAGCACACTGTCTTGCGTCTCTTCTGGCTGTCAGAAGAGACATGGCTAACAGACACCTCAGAAATCATACTGAACAAACTTGGTTGGTTACAGTCACGGGCTAATATGAAAGTTCAGTGTTAGTTCTAGCTAACTTAACTACTTTAACTTTTCAATAATCAAACCGCGAAAACTACTAAACTTTTAAAAACATTTGTCTACAAATTCGGCTTGTTTGCCTTGACAATTTTTCGGAATCTGCCGCAGCTGCAGACGCATGGTTTATGGGTAATAGGCAGCGTTAAGTCACCATTTATACTGCCTTCAAAACCGGTCGTTACGGGAGCAGTTTGAAGGCATCTCAGGAGACAGGAAAACATTGTTTGAGCCAATTGGAACACCACATTTGCTCCTGCTGTAGCTTCACACTAAAAGCATTTAACTGCGAAATATGGGTTGACTTTTATCATAAAGTAGTCACAGGGAATGCAATGTGTTTGTCAGTTAGTTTAGCACTGACTTCTTCTGTGGATTGTGATACCTTCACCCCTGCACTGTGGAGATCGTTGCTGATGTCACTTATTGACGTTTTGGGGGTTTTCTTCAGAGCTTCACCATATTTCTGTCATCAAATACTGTTTTCCATTGGCTGACCTGTTGGACATCTGTTGCTCAGTACATAGTAGTTTCTTTCTTTTTCAGGACATTCCAAATTGTTGTGCTTGCTATGCCCAATGTTTGTCCAATGGCTCTGATCAATTTTCCTTCTTTTCTCAGCTTGACAATGGCTTGCTTTTCTCCCATAGACAGATGTCTGGTCTCATGTTGGTTTATCCTCTTTCACAGGAAATGCAGTCTTTATAGGTATGAACCAAGGTTAAAACTTAGACTAGTCATGCAGAGCTATTTAATGTTTGTACAATCAACCTAAAAGGCAACACCTGGGCAACAGGAAACATCTGTCAGTCACATATTCCAATAGTTTTGCTCACTTGAAAAATGGGTGGGTTCAAAGAAAGGGTGGTATGTCCTGAGTTGTTTAACACATCTAGATGTGAATATGACGAAATGAAAGCTGAAATTCTCCTCTTGTCTCATACTCATCTTTTGATCTTAAACCCAAATGTCTTCAGTGAACAACAAAGACACTTCGACACGCAACCAGGGGGAGCCAGGATTGAACCGCCGACCTTCGATTAACAGCCAACCCGCTCTACTCCTGAGCCACAGCTCAGAAATACATACGCTATCGCAGTTTGAAAGGAAGAGGTTCAATTCAATTCAATTCAATTTTATTATATAGTGCCAAATCACAACAACAGTTATCCACAGCGCTTTTCATAAAAGAGTAGGTCTAGACCGTACTCTATGATGCTATTTACAGCAAGGAAAAACTTCCTTTTAACAGGCAGAAACCTCGAGCAGAACCATGGCTCAGCGTGGGTGGCCATCTGCCTCCACCGGTTGGGGTGAAGGAGAGAGAGCGAGAGAGAGAGAGAGAGAGAGAGAGAGGGCAGGAGAGGAACAGAGATAAAAAGAGAGGGATGGAAGGAGAGAGAGAGGGGAGGGAGGCAGCCTACACAATATACACACAGAGCTACAGACAGTAAAGGTGACTACCAGAAAGGGGAGAAGTTGTGTTAGTAACATGCAATAATGGGATGAGGTTGCATACAGAGGGAGAGAAAGTAGAGGAGAGAGGAGCTCAGTGCATCATAGGAAATCCCCCGGCAGTCTAGGCCTATAGCAGCATAGCTAAGGGATGGTTCAGCACTAACCTGAGCAGCCCTAACTATAAGCTTTATCAAGAGAGAAAGTCTTCAACCTACTCTTAAATGTGGAGATGGTGTCTGCCTCCTGAACCCACACTGGAACCTGGTTCCACAGGAGAGGAGCTTGATAGCTGAATGCTCTGGCTCCTAGTCTACTTTTGGAGACTCTAGGAACCACAAGTAACCCTGAATTCGGGGAGCGCAGTGCTCTGGTGGGATAGTAAGGTACTATGAGCTCTTTAAGATAAGATGGTGCCTGACCATTAAGAGCTTTGTAGGTAAGAAGAATGATTTTAAATTCTATTCTGGATTTTACTGGAAGCCAATGCAGAGAAGCTAAACAGGAGAAATATGATCTCTTTTCCTGGTTCCTATCAGAACACGTGCTGCAGCATTCTGGATCAGCTGAAGAGTGTTAACGGACGAGCAGCCTGATAATAAGGAATTGCAGTAATCCAGCCTAGAAGTAACAAATGCATGGACTAGTTTTTCTGCATCATTTTTAGACAGGATGTTCCTGATTTTCGCAATATTACGTAGGTGAAAAAAGGCGGTCCTTGAAATTTGCTTAATGTGAGACTTAAACGACATGTCCTGATCAAAGATAACTCCAAGATTCCTCACAGAGGTGCTGGAGGCCAGGGCGATGCCATCAAGGGAAACTATATCTTTAGATGATGCGTCACGGAGGTGCTTGGGCCCCAGAACAATAACTTCAGTTTTATTTGAGTTTAACATTAGAAAATTACAGGTCATCCAGGTTTTAACATCCTGAAGGCACATTTGAAGTTTAGCTAACTGATGGTTTCATCTGGTTTGATCGATAGATATAACTGAGTATCATCTGCATAACAATGAAAGCTTATGGTGGTGTGATGTGAATTTGCAACAATCAGTAAGGGGTTAAAATATTTAAATAATGTTTCAGAATGTTAAAAAGGTTGAATGTTGTAGTTAATTTGAGTGTGTATAGTTTGTATGTGTACAGGAGACAGCACGTGTAAGAAGTATGACAACCTAAGTTGATGAGCAGTTGACATGTCAATCGTTTTTCTGTACCCTGATTGGAATGTATACTGTTGACAACCAATCCAAGTTCATTCCTAAGTAAAGGGGTGGGACTTAACGGTAGCTGACTCAGATCCCAGACATCGGAGAGCAAGAGAAATGTGTTCACACAGTTGATGTAAACAGTAGATATTGTATGAGAGCAATTTGTTCCTAACCTGTGGTTGACGACCAGTTATCCTGAGTGGTGGACTTTTGTGATCTACAAGAAGTAATTTCAAGCTTGTTCATGATTATTTGTATGGTGACTGAATGTTACTGTAGCAAGAAAACAAGTCATGTGCTGAATGCCGTTAGCCTTCCGCTCATGGACTTTATGTCTGTTGTTATACTGTCAGCTGTGTAATTGAGTTAAAGCAGTTACTACCAGTTATTGTTACTCTTCATGAAATAGCATATGGACTTGTTACTTAGCCGTTTATTTGATTCAGGAGGACACTGTGGCTGTAAAAAGGGAAAGTTCCTGTGGACCAAGACAGAGGACTGTTTTCCCCTTCCGGAGTGTGATATGATAGACTCTTGTCTTTTTCCCAGCATTTGCGAGCTTCTGCTGTGCGGTGGCAGAGACCATCATCCCATTCCCTCAAAATCCCCCTGCTCATTCTCAGAGGTCATGACTACTAATAACTTTAGATGTGCACGTTTTGTTTTTTGTTGCTTGTGAAACTAGTGAACCGGCCTGGCATGTTTTGGGCTTCAACACACCCGGCCTGAAATGAGGTTTTGTTTAATTTCACAGTTATACAGACATGTGTGAGTGTGTGTGTGTGTGTGTGTGTGTGGGCCCACAGCACTTATTAAGGTAATGCACTGGTTATATAGAGTCCAATAAAACAAGATTTATAAGAGTTAAAACAGACTTACTTTTATTGGTTGAGTATTTTGTATTTTCAATTTCCTCTTGCTTGCACAGTTTAAACAGATATATGTAATTTGGTCTACAGTGTAAAGCAAGGAGGAGTATACGTTTATATTTATAATATAATATTATATTACGTTTGTGTTTATCTGATTGGAGGCACTGCCAGTTAATTTTTCCATTTAAAAGTAAGTGGGTGAAGGTTTCCATCCACATTATAAAACTGTACCCAAGGCCTCGCCCATAATGACCTTATACAAAGAAGTTATACCCCCCCCACACACACACACAAACACACACTATTCTCTGTCCTGTGTCGTAGGATTAGGGAAAAGTTATAAATTGCTGCTTTGGCTTGGTAGGTGGCTGCTGAGCCTGAATCACTGTGACACTGTCTGGGTCTTTAAAGATCACTGCAGTGGAACTGGGAAACCTCTAATCTCTAACTCTACTCCCACACACACAAACACATACTGTACACCAAGGTTATTATAGTTTTAGATTTTTCATTAGTTTTTTCACCAAACATTAAAATACAAGTACGATCATTAGAAATAATGCAGATTTGTGAAAAGGGACACCCTTTTCAAAGCTATCTGAAGCTTGTACATAGGGGCCCAAACACTAAGCAAATATATATATATATATATATATATATATATATATATATATGTACTAACACATTGTCAAAATAAATACTACAAATAAATGAATCATGTAATCTGCAGTATATTTTCTAACCTACAGAAAACCCTAAGAGCAAACTATCCTAATGCTACTACCCAGTGGTCCCAAGAAATTCATTATGTCATTCTCTGGCTCTATCATTCTTGGTTGAATAGGTTAAATACAATAAATGGGGGTGATATACAATTGATGGACAGCTAAGAAAGTGGAAGATAGTGGGGGCCCCTTTTGGAGCCACAAACAACAGGTCCCTAGCACCCTGAAGGCAAGTATGACTGGAAAGCAGTTATATTAAAAAATATAATTTATAAAAATTAAAATCTTAACCACTTACTAATCAATAATAATAATATAATAATAATAATAATATATAATAATAATTTTTATTTGTAGAGCACTTTTCAAAAACAAGTTACAAAGTGCTTTAACAGTTGTAAAGACAATAATACCCAAAAGACAATAATACAAAAACAATACAAGATAAAAGCAAGAAAACATTGAAAAGACTAAAAAACACGTTTAAGATAAATATAAAATAAGTAAAATAGAATAAAATAAAAGGGATGAAATAAAGTCAAATAGGATCGGGAAAGGCTCTCCTATAAAAGTATGTTTTAAGAAGGGACTTAAAGAGTTCACTGACTCAGCCAACCTAATTTCCTCGGCAGGCTGTTCCAGAGCCTCGGGGCCCTGACAGAAAACGCTTTGTCCCCTTTAGTTTTCAGTTGAGACTCTGGAACTCTATGGGACTAAAAGGTCAGAAATATAACAAGGCGAGAGACCATGAAGAGCTTTAAAAGTGATAAAATTTCCAAATCAATTATAAAACATACTGGGAGCCAGTGTAATGAAGCTAAAATAGGGGTAATGTGGTCATATTTCTTTGTTCTGGTTAAAAGCCTGGCAGCTGAGTTCTGGACAGTCTGGAGTCAATCAATAGATTTTTGGGTTAAACAGGTGAAAAGGCTGTTGCAATAATCCAGGCGTGATGAGATGAATGCGTGTTAAATGGTCTTGGTGTCCTTAAAAGTTTACATTGATCGAATTTTTGCTATATTTCTAAGTTTATAAAAACATGATTGAACAAGCTTTGTGGTGTGCTGCTCGATATTTAAATTACTATCAAACCAAACACCAAAGTTCTTTGCAACAGGCTTAATGTGATTTACTAGGGAACCAGCAGATGGGACCAGGATTTCTGTTTTGTCTGAGTTTAGCTGGAGGAAATTATTTGACATCCATTTTTTAACTTCACAAAGGCAGTTGTTAAGTGAACTCAGCATTCCAGGGTCTGTGGATCTGACGGGCAAGTATATTTGTGTGTCATCAGCATAAATATGAAAAGAAACGCCATGTTTATGGATAATGTGTCTTAAGACCGACCCCTGAGGCACACCATATTTAACTGGACAGAACGAAGAGACATAGTTGTTTACAGACATGCAAAACTTCCTATTTGACAGGTAGGATGAAAACCATTCTAGGGCAGTACCAGAGATCCCACCCAGTGCCTCAGTCTGTCTAACATGATGTTGTAATCAATGGTGTCAAAAGCAGCGCTAAGGTCCAGGAGTACCAGGACTGAGCACATACCTTCATCAGCAGACATTAAAAGGTCATTGGTGACTTTAAGCAGGGCAGTCTCAGTGCTGTGGTACTTCCTGAAATCAGATTGAAACTTTTAAAATAATTTGTTATTTTCCAGTACAGTGAGCAATTGTTTGGACACAATTCTTTCTAGAATCTTTGCAATAAAAGGCAGTATTGAAATTGGTCTAAAATTTTGTGGGAGGGAGGGATCTAAACCAGGTTTCAAGTGGGTTCACGCAAGCAATTTTAAAATAATCAGGGATACAACCAGTAGATAGGGAGCTGTTGAAAACAGAGATCCAACAGAATCCATTACTTTCAGGTACTTTGTAGGTATTACATCAAGTGGGCTGGAGGACACTCATTTGTGATACTGTTTGTAAAAGCTCAGACAAGTCAATGGGATAAAACTGGTTAAAACTCTCTGTTGGTGAGGAACCTCTGAGTAAGAGGCCGTGGGGGTAATAGAGGCTCTTATTGACACCACCTTATTGGTAAAATAAGATAAAAACAATTCACAGTTATCATTACTTCCAGCTGAGGCACAAGGAGGGGTTGGGTTACCAGCTGATCCACAGTCTTAACCAGAAACCCGGGGTTGTTTATGTGTAGTAATGAGTTCAGAAAAATAGTGTGTTCTCGCATCCTTAACCATGTTATTGTAGTTAATTAATAAATCCTTCAGACTGAGGTAATGGACTTGGAGACTGGATTTTTTCCATCTGCACTCTGCTTTTCTGCATTCCCTTTTTAGGCTGCGAATGCTGTCATTTATCCAGGGTTGCTTACCAGCTTTAGACGTAGGCCTAACCTTTAGAGGAGCAGTAATATTTAGTGACAATAAGCAGATATGATTGAAGTGATTGACCAGATTGTTGGTGTGGAATCAGACAGGTGTTGGCTTTGGCTCTGAAAGAATGCACAAAACTTTAAAACACTTTTTTCATTAAAGATGCGAGAACACACGGAGCTTGGTGAGGCGGCATAAATAGCAGGCGAATCGCAGCTAAAAACAATACATCTGTGGTCAGATATGGTCATGTCCACTAATTCCACAGAGGAAATGCTGACACCCAGGGTAAAAACCAAGTCCAGTGTATGACCATGGTTATAGGTTTGCCCTTAGACATGCTGTTTGAAGTTAAAAGAAGTGGCTGTATTTAAAAAGTCAGTTGCATTAACATTGGTGGGGTCATCAACATGAATATTAAAATCGACACAAAGAACAATTCTTTCATAATTTAAAACCAGAGTAGATAAAAATTCAGGAAGTTCTGATAAAAATCCTCAAGGCGGTTTTGGGGGATGATAAATTATAACAAATATGATAGGTTGCAGCCCTCCAAGTTTAAGAGTGAGAACTTCAAAAGAGTTAAATTCATCACAGCATACTGACGACATTTAACATTTTACTATACAGCTTGTAGTGGCTATCCCGTTCCAATATTATAGCCACTGCCCCAGTCCTAGAAGAGTAGTTTTAACGCACCTTGTTCTCTTTTTAAATCCAGCATTCAGCCTTCGCCGTTTGGAAATAACATTTAATTCTAATATCCTACCTATTGAAATAAACTTGACCTACCAAAACATTGTAGGCTAGTGTATGTGTGTGTAGTGTAAATGAGGAAAAATAAATAGTAACCTACAGACTCAAAGATGATATGAAATAAGGTGAGACAAGGTATGGTTAAAAAACTGTGTTTGGTCTCAACTAAAGCTAGGGCCTTCACTCCTGTTTCCAACTACCCTTTTTAATTACACCACACCCACAGCTACTACGGTGAGGCTGATTCGCCAATCATGGCCAAACTGTCCATCAAATCAGTGAATCAGAACTATAACCAGGAATATGGGAAGTCTTAAATAATAACTACTGTTCTTTAAATATAAACGAAAACTGCTATTTTGGCTCCTACAATGCTCACTAGCCCACCACCACAATCACTGACCCTCGGTTGACTAAAACAATCATATTGAGGCGGACACAGTTCAGCTAGCTGGCTATAGTCATTCATTTGCAACCATGATTCAGTTAAAAACATAAAATCTAGATTTGCAGACAAGATAAAATCATTAAAGATAAGAGTCTTACTTGAAAGTAATCTCACATTAAACAGAGCCATTTTAAATGAGTTTTTTTTGGGTGCTGGAGTTGGTGCAGTGTCCTAATCCTTATAAGATTACTATGATTTCTGTGTGGGATGTGCACATTTCGGGTTTCTGGTCTATGCGTGATGATGACAGGAATGGAAGTCTTTGGTGCAGTGCTGGGAGCAGACGGCTTTACATGCCAGCAGGTGGAGACAGTTGTTTGTGGCAGTGAGGCAGAGATCTGTTTAGTGACAGGTGGGGTGTCCAGGTGTGCTGCATGAATGATTAGTCATTCACATAAGTCATGTGTGGAGGACCGCACCACATGCTGTATGTGAGCAGCTAACATTTCTGAGCCCCATTTGTTTGGGTGAAGTCGTCTGTCTTAAAAAGAGGCATTCTTTGCCAGAAATATTACAGTTATTGACATAACACACACCGTGAGCCTTGCAGGCGGACTGGAGACAGTCGTGGAGGCCAAGGAGTTGACTGAAGCAGCTAGCACTGTGACCAACTGTCGGAATGGGACCAGAGATAAAAACGGACTTTCCATACTGCTTTAAAAAGTTAAAAAGACGGTTAAATATGATTTTGTCAGCTCAGACTGCTGAAGAGCTGTGTCATTTGTTCCCACATGGACTATCACTCTTGTGATGGAGGACAGGAGCGATGACATTAGGACCTGGAGTTTTTTTTTTTTTTTTTTAAACCTGTCCTGCCCAGCAGCCTGGTATAGAGTATAATGACCTGGATACCATATTGTGCCAGACAGATTTTACTTTAACAAGAGAGTATTAAAATACTCCTTTGTCTGTTTTATTATTTATTTAATTATGTATTGATTTGTCACCGGGCCGGACAGGGGGGCAGACACGGGGATGGGGGGGCACAAACAGACAGCACAGAGAAAGGACAACACCTGAAGAGAAGGGGGAAAGGGGGATGGAGGGGGGACAACAGGGAAAAGCTGTGGGAAACACCAATTGCAGAAAGCAACGAAACCTGCAATAGAACAGGAGGGGGGCTTGGGGAGGAGAAAAACAACAACAACAACAAACACAAACAAAAAAACAATAAAATAATAATAATAGTAAAAGACAACCAGCCGAAAAGCAGCAATAAATAGCTGACATATTAAGAAACTAAGAGAACAATGAAAACAAGAAACAGTCACACACACTAAATAAGCAACACAACACAGCCACGAGAGCTGGAATAATAATTATTTAAATAATTAACTGAAAGAAAGGCATCAGGAATAGTTCTACCAGGGACAACCTAAATTGTTTGTGTCTGTGTGTGTCTGTGTGCGTGTGGGTGAATGTGTCTGTATGTGTGTGTGTGTACATGTGTGTGCGCATAAGCCTGTTAAAGAATGTAGTTGTTAGTGAGAGTGGGACGCCACGACTGTAACAGGCAGGCAAGAACCCCAGTAGCCAATAGGGGTGGGAGAAAGAAAAAGAATAAATCAAATAAAAAAAAACAAACAAAAAAAACAACAAAGACTCCCAGATGCACTGCGATGCAAACGCAGAAGACCCCGACCAAAATGCCACATTGCGCGAGCATGGCGACACCCATGCCCAGCAGCCCACCGCGAATCCCGCGTGCGAGGTCAGGCAAACGAGAGAGAGCAAAGGAACAACACGACAGCGAAAGCCAGCAGAGAGAAACACCAGCAGCAAGTCCCAGCCCGGCAGCAAACGTGCCACACAGGTCACCGTGCACCTGGCAATAAATGTCCAGTAAAAACGAAGGCCGCCCGCGCCAGCCGACATCCCCCATGCCCAGCGCGCCCCCCGGCCGCCACGCAACACCAGCCAAACCAGCAACAAGGCAAAATCAACTAGCTCAGCTGCATGCCACCAACAACCCACCCACCCGTCAAGGGCCGAGAACTCCAGGCACAAACCCAGAACAAACCGGAGCGCAGCCCTGCCCCGCACCCACACTGCACATCCTGAAAACTAACTATATACCTCAGTATCCAGAGGGGTTCAACAACTGGCCGACAGAGAAATGGGCAAGCACGGATCCGAGGCCAACGAAGCAAAACAGGGACGCAAACAGGTCCTTCCAAGCCAACGAGGAGATGCCTCCCCCGGACTCCAATGCACAAACTAAACGCCAGCAGCCATCCAGAGACCCTGCCCAGGGAAAAAGTATAATGCATCAAGATGCATCGACAATCACCCCACAATCACACCGCAGCCCACCAAACCGCAATTGGATCAACCCGCGAGAGACCCCCACCCCCAGAAGCCAGGACACCCTGCGACCCCCCAAAGCGCAAAGGACCCCAGACCGCATGTCCAGGGGGTAGCTGTACCCCGCCCCAAGGAAGAACAGCAGACAGCCATGCCGGGAAGCTCCCTGCCGCCAGGGAGAGATAACGCAGGAGAACCAGGCCAACGGTCCCCAGCCCAGCCAGAGGCATCCCTCCCTACAGTGCAGGCAGTGACAGCAGCCCCGAGGCCGATCTCATCCCCGGACAGGGGCCCAGCCCCCCCAGTCAAGCACCTCCAAGGAGGAGCACCAAAACCTACCCCGACAACACCGGTCATGCGCCCCGCCTCCCGAATGCCCCCACTGTGACAGAGCTGGCAGGGGGAAGCAGCGGTAGCCTCACCTCTGCCAAAGAGGGCCCAGGCGAGGAGAGGAGACAACGGGCCCCCAGGCCCAGGGACACACCACCCGCCCAGAAATGAGCAAAGGCCACAAGCCCGAGTCCGCAGAACCCTAGATCAAGGGCGGGCCCCCACGCCACGGGAGCACCGACTCCCCCAGCCCACCCCAGATCAGGCAAGGCCGTCACCAACCCCACAGCCCCGACGCCCGGGCTCCAGGGATAGGACACGAGGCCAATGAGAATCTCCCCACTCCTTCAACCCTCTGCCTGCCTCTGTAAATGTATTGTTTTGTGTTGGATGCATGTCATGGATTGTGAAGTGTTGTATGGTGGAGTAAAGATAAGGTGTGTGGTAACTAAGGTGCAACTAAAATTGGTGGGTAGTTGTGACACAGGCACCCCACAACTGTCAGGTAGTGGAGCCTCCCATCGTGCCCCTCCCACCCCGCAAGCCCTCTGTGTCTAATGTGTAATTAAAATTGAGGGGCAGGCAGTGAGGGAGGAAGAAGTGCGAGGCCGCAATAAAGCAGCCCCACCCCCCAAACGCCCTGCAGGCTGCCCGCCCCCCAGGGTCCGAAGGGTGTATGTTGTGAGACATGACCAAAGGGGGAAAGGTGAAGGAGGTCATAGGGAGGCTAGAAGACCAGATTCCTGACTGGCCCCATCATTTATTCAGTCCTGTCCCCCACCCCCCTAAGCAGGAGGACGCCAGGTCCCTCCAGCCCAGGGCTTATAGCAAGAGCCCCCCCTGGAGTTTTTTTTAAATGTCAGCTGTGGTGGCACCGCAGCAGTGAGTGATAGCGTAAAAGAAACAGATGTTTCTGGTTATGGAGTCACCAGTTATTAGTGTGGTTGGGGAGAAAAGGGGATTTGGAGATGCCGGTTGTGGGGTTCCAGAGCAGGACTGAGCAGAATCTGCTTCCACACTGCGTGCGGACTAAGGATGGAGTGTGTGAGCTGCCGAGTGTTGTGTTGGAGTAGCAGTAACAGACCTAAGAGAAGGACTACCCACCGGTGCAGGGTAGAGACAGCCTCCGGAGCGTGCATGCGCAGAGTACAGATTACGTCAGCAATTACGTCGACTGAGGATACAATATTCATTACAGTTTGTTTCTTATCTTTTTACCTAATAAACATTGTAATAGATTATCTTCACCTTTTAAATAAAACTAGAATCAGAGCTGCAACAAAACTGTCACATTCTGCCTGTCGGCTATATTTAAGTTTAGCACTCTGTGAGTTTTTGGTCAGTTAGGTATCTGTTTTTTGGTTTCAGTCTGTCTGTGATCTTGTATCCAGTCTTGGGTGTGTTTGTGTTTAGATTTGGTCCTGTCTGTTTATGTCTTGTGGAGTTGGTCTATGTTGTTCTGTCTTCTGCTTGTTCTGGTCGATCTGTTCTGTCATCTCGGTGTCTGCCTTAGTTCTTGTTCAGTTCTGTTCCTGCCTCTCATGTATTAGTTTCTGTATCATCATGTTGGAGTTCTGTCTGTTTGCTAGGTGTCTATAATCTCTGCCTGTTTCTTAAATTAATCTGATTTTGATCATTCTGTTTGGTCTCTGTGTAGCCTTGTATTATTTTATCATCCACATGGTGTTTACTTAGTATCTGTCTTGTCTCTTATCTTAGTTCCTAGTCATGTGCCTTAGTTCATGTCTTAGTGTTCACTTCTGGTCTATGTACTTCTGTGTTGTTTTGCCCATGTCTGCTCTGAGTTCTTTTTAATCCCAGCTTCGGTCTGTTACCCTGTTGGTTGTAGTTATTGGTGATCTGTCTGCTGTGTCTGTATTAGTTTGTCATTTATATATGTTTAGTGTCCAGTAACTTGTGTTGTCTGTTCCCACTCAGTAATCTCTCTGCTTGCCAGTCTGTCTGTTTTCCCCTGCTGTCGCTCTGCCTGCCTGTCTCGTTAGTTCTGATCCCAGTCACCTGTGTTGCTCCCGCCTGCTCGTTAGTCCTGTGTATAAATGTTTGGTGTTTCTGTTCATTCCCTGTCTGGTCATTGTAGTGTGTATACGTGCTGTTATGTGTCGTAGGAAGAGTGTGCTGCCTTCTGCCTTTTGCTGTGCTGTCGTTTTTGGATGTGACAGTCCCTGCACTTAGTAAGCCTTGTTTTGCCTTTTCCATGTTATGGATTAAATTCCCTGAACTGTATCTCTACTCCTGAGCATTTGGGCTCTCACCTGTTTTGCGCTCACCCTGAACCATGACAAAAATTTTATTAAAGGAGATTTATTAACTTTCCATATTTATGACTTATCTACAATGTGATAATGGTGGATGTCATGTTAAACATGGTCAAAGCTTCAAATAATCAGGTTAAAGTATTTTTAAAAAATCCTTCTGAGCAAAAACGCCAGATTCCTCCTGTTCTGATCGCTCTGTTTTCAACAGAACCGTCTACGGACGAAGCCTGCATTGGGGCGGCTGTGGCTCAGTAGAGCGGGTTGGCCGTTAATCAGAAGGTTGGCGGTTCAATCCCCGGCTCCTCCAGGCTGCATGTCGAAGTGTCCTTGGGCAGGATACTGAACCCCGAATTGCTCTGGCGGCTGTTCTGCCAGTGTATGAATCTAGTTTCTGTTTGAGCACTTAGGCTCAGTGAATGAATGAGAGTGAATGGTGAATGCAGATGTAGTGTTGCCTTGAGTGGTTGAAAGACTAGAAAGGCGCTATACAAATACGGAGCATTTACATCATTATGGTCATGTGCTCCGCACAGCAATGCTCAGTCTGCCTGTACCGCCCAGCGACAACAGCCTGGTTACATGCTTCAGGTCTTGGCCAATCAGACGTCAGTGTGGGCTTTGAGAAGAGGAGCCTTAATGACGGGAGCATCTACAGCTTGTTCAGACTGAGGCTAAAATGAAGCCCTACATGAAGATCAGTATAAGAAACTTTTTTGAACTTGAATCATGCAAAGCTGTCATACAGGAGTCATAGAACTACAATATAGGATGGAAAAGTAGTGTAATAGGTCTCTTTTAAAATTCAAAACAGTTTTTTTTAATCAGTTGCATGTACACACCACACAAGCTAATTGCATGCGACCAACAACCTTTTTATATACAGACTATTGTAACAGCCTACATGAAAAAAGAAAGTACAGCCGAAACAGTCCCTTCACCCCTGGTTTCAAAACCCCACAAGAATGACAATTACAAACAAAAGACACTATATTCTAAGCAGACATGTTTAAAAAACAAATCATAAAGTAACATTTGTATTGCAATCAAATAAAAAAGTTATCAGCAATTTTTAACAAAACTCCTTTCACCGCCACGCATCTGGGAATTCTGAGGGACTGACGTAGGACTATATCACCCCAGACTCACAAAGGGTGGCGTGTGCACAGCGGTTTAGTTGCATCCTCAAATTCCACTTAAAGTGTTCAGCAGTGAAGCATGTAACCTGTCCCACATAATGAGTTGTTTTTAATGTCTTTTGGGCTTCTACTACATTCTACAGCTCTCTGTTGCCCGCTTCGTTCCGTCTGAAGGGGTGCATTCAGACAGGAGCTTTCAGAATAAGAGACGTTTTGCCTGCCTGGTTTTGCTGACATGTTTAGATTTTGTTGATTTGGTGATTGCTTTTTGGCTTCTCCTATGCTGAAGTAGGCTACAGAGTTAAATTGTTTCTTTGCCGTTCTGTGTCTGACTTTCTGCCGGTTCATCGGTCTGTGCTGCTGGACGCGGCTTCTGTCAAAAATACACTGGCTGCATATATCTCCAGAGCTGAGTGGAGAGAGACTTCTGGTGTGAGCTGACTAGAATGGCTGCAATCAGTTCTGGCAGCCGCGACACAGACGGACTCAGTGGACTTTCCGGGGTGAGTCGGGGGTTCATGTAAACTTGGTATAATGACTTGGTAGTAGGAGGACCTTGTGAAGAAGCTCAGCCCCCACTCAGGAAGAACTCCTCTTTCAAAAACGCCTTTTGCGATGTTATCCGATATCAACAACATTTAACTGTAATATCTATTATCTAGAGTTAAAATGCAGTTTGCCTGTAATTTACAATAGTTACTGTGGAAAAATGCTGTCAACAGAGGGAATTAACAGTAATTATTTGGACCCCTAATGCATTGTGATTTACAGTTCACCTTTTGTAAAATGACAGAACAATAAGAAAAGTAAGTAGAAAATACAGTAAAGTACAGCAATTTCTTACAGTGAAGTTACAAGTTACA
>NW_024042665.1:0-1846 GCF_014851395.1 Micropterus salmoides | reverse complement strand
TCCCTAGGCTACTGTATGTAGAGTCCGTTTTATCCATGTTGGTGGATTTCAGCTTGTGAGGGCGGTGCCTCTTTTTCGACAGTATTTGTCTGTGTCATCATTTAAAAGACTGTTTCCCCTGACATACTCAGTGTGTTTTGAGGTTGTTGTTGTTTTTAAGTTTATCTTAAAGCAGTACTCACTTGTTTAT
Source organism: Micropterus salmoides (assembly GCF_014851395.1). Classification (NCBI taxonomy): domain Eukaryota; kingdom Metazoa; phylum Chordata; class Actinopteri; order Centrarchiformes; family Centrarchidae; genus Micropterus; species Micropterus salmoides. The sequence goes on along the minus strand of NW_024042665.1, from coordinate 1,656 downwards.
TTATACAATGAAAGATTTATTGTTGGCTGTAATCATTCCTCCTTGTAATATTGGCCATGGAGACAACCCTCTCTAATGTGATTCCAGTGTAAGAGATGGAGGGAACAAAATCCACATATATCCTAACAAATATTGGATTGTTGAGGCCCAGCTGATTTATCAGTCAAGCTTTAATTGACCTTGCTTTCTGTATAATGCATTCATACATTTAACTGAAGTGAATATGCTGCAATCTTAGTTACCCAAAAATGTCTTTCGTAAGTTACGGTTATTTTAGTGCAGAATTCCCTCTTTTCCTTGGAAATCCCGTGGATTTTGTCCTGAACAGGCAGTAACGCTGAAGCCTCAAATATCATTTGGTTAAACTTCAGAATGCTTTTTTGCGCAGCGGACTTTGGATTTTGTTCCCCCTTAAATTATATTGGAAAAGCAATGGAAGCGGATCACTTCACACCTAGTATGGGCAGGAGGAATCACTTCATTGACCAATAGCTCAACCAGTTGATTTAAGGCAGACTTACTAACGATAATAATATGCTTCATTTATAAATTTGTGTTTTACATGGAAAAATTAAGATAAAATACTTTATCAATAAAATAAAAAGTGTGAAATAACAAATAGAACTGATAAAAAAAGCATGTTAGAACTAGTAAACAAACGTCCTAAAGCTGAGGGGTCTTTACTGCAAAAGCTCGTCACCTTTAGTCTTGAGTCAGGGGAACAGCCAGCAGAGTACTCATAGGGGGGCAGCCATTCAGCAAAATAACAGTGATAATGAATGTTGTGCTTGTGGATAACATATCTTAGTGGCAACATGTACAGTATCTCACAAAAGTGAGTACACCCATCAGATTTTTTAAAATATTTGATTATATCTTTTCATCTGACAATACTGAGAAATGACACTTTGCTAAAATGTAAAGCAGTGTGAGTGTGCAGCTTGTATAACAGTGTAAATTTGCTGTCCCCTCAAAATAACACATCACACAGCCATTAATGTCTAAACCGCTGGCAACAAAAGTGAAATGTCCAAACTGGGCCCAATTAGACATTTTCCCTCCCCTAGGCTATAAGATGGCCTTGGCTATAAGAATATTGCTAAGACCCTGAAACTGAGCTGCACCACAGTGGCCAAGACCATACAGCGGTTCAACAGGACAGGTTCCACTCAGAACAGGGCTGCCATGGTCGACCAAAGAAGTGGAGTGCACGTGCTCAGCGTCACATCCAGAGGTTGTCTTTGGGAAATAGACGTATGAGTGCTGCCAGCATTTCTGCAGAGGTTGAAGGGGTGGGAAGTCAGCCTGTCAGTGCTCAGACCATATGCTGCAAACTGCATCAAATTGGTCTGTGTGGCTGTCGTCTCAGAAGAAAGCCTCTTCTAAAGATGATGCACAAGAAAACCCTCAGTTTGCTGAAGACAAGCGGACTAAGGACATAGATTACTGGAACCATGTCTGTGGTCTGATGAGAAGATAAACTTGTTTGTTTCAGTTGGTGTCAAGCCTGTGGCGGCAACCAGGTGAGGAATACAGTGACAAGTGTGTCTTGCATAATGGTGGTGGGAGTGTCCTGCTGTGGGGCTGCATGAGTACTGCCGGTACTGGGGAGCTACAGTTCATTGAGGGAACCATGAATGCCAACATGTGACATAC